>NW_028270147.1:42691048-42991048 GCF_037043375.1 Chiloscyllium plagiosum | reverse complement strand
CTTCAGAATGTTCTCCTGTTCTGTAAATCCTATTATCCATGGTACTATCAATGTCACTGAGGCCTGTTACTGTAATTCTCGACTGTCTCCCATATTCCTTGTCAACACTATGTTGGCATGGGCTTTCCTCTTGTGCTGTCCAGTGCCGACGTGGACCTTGGTGTCTATCACTCTGTTTCCTGTTACCACTAAACTTTACTTAAAAGTATTTCCATACTTCTGTGTTTGGATTCCTGGGCTGACCTGATCCTTCAATCAATGAGGTTCACTTCATTTCTTATTGCTGCTGATTTCTAGGTCCTTGAACCTGGTCACAGTCTGTTAGTAAGATGAAGTTTACACTCAAGTGGGAATGAAAGGAGGACAAAGGAAGAATCAAGAACCCTATGTCTATCAGATCTGGACACTGCGGAGTGAATATGGTGTCCAAGGAAGAGACTAGCACAACTGGCAATGTTAATTGCAAGATGCATTTCCCACTTGCCCTCCCCACCTGTCCTCAGCTTTGGCAGAGCGCAGTCCTACTTAAAACAGATGCTTCAGAGAGTGATGTATGGACTCTGCCTTACAAAGCCGGAACAATCAAGGAGCTTCAAAGCAGCCCAGGCTCCACCTGCACAACAGATTGAAATCACAGACTAACAGCCCTGGCAGTTCTCAGCTTCTCACTACTTAAAAGATATTTGAGGTATAGAATACAAAACCATTTATTGATCTTTAATTTTGGCTGCCAGTGAAATCTCAGTAATCTTGTGATTTTCCAAACAATGCACACTTCCATTTGAGGGATTGTAGCTCACATAATTGATCCATTGTATCAGCATATTTCTCCAAAGGGCTTGTGTGAAAAATGTTATAATGGCTTCATGTCATATTTATAGGTAACTAAAAAGCAAAATGTCTGTCTCTTCCTCACCTAATAATTCCAATATACTTTTGCCTACTCTTCCTCTGAATTATAAATAAGTGAGATTTTGGCTGCATTTTGAACCCTGAGGTATTTTACTGATTATCTCTGTATTGTTTTAAACTCTGACTAAAGATGAACAACAAACCTACACGTTGCTGCTTCAATATTCTGTGAATTCTGCAACCAGTTATGACTGTACATAGCCAGTTTATTTTCTGCATGTGCCAATGGATATCTGCTGGAGAAGCTTGTCATCATGGTGGCCAAAAGAACTGATGTTGAGGTTGTACAGGACATTGGTGAGGCCACTTCTCAAGTATTATGTCCATTCTGGTCACCCTGTTATAGGAAGGACATTACCATACTGAAGAGGGTTCAGAAGACATTTACCAGGATGTAGGGTTTGGGTGGAGGGTTTTACTGGTACTTTAAGTCCCAGGAATGGAGAGTTATAACAATATGCTGGATAGGCTGGGACATTTTTCACTGGAGTGTATAAATTTGACGGGTGACCTTACAGAAGTTATTAAAATCTTGAGAGTCATAGTTAAAGTGAATGGCAGGTGTCTTTTCCCTAAGGTGAGGTAGTTCAAAACTGGGGGGCATATTTCTAAGGTGAGAGGAGAAAGATTTAAAAAGCACATCAGGGACAATGTTTTTACACAGAGAGTAAATAGTGTGTGAAATGAACTTCCAGAGAAGTGATGGCTGCAGGCACAGTTACAATGTTTAAAAGATATTTGGATAAGTATATGAACAGGAAAGATAAGGAAGGATAGGGGCCAGGTACTGACAGGTGGTACTAGCTTAGTTTGAGATTATGTTTGGCATGGACTGGTTGTATTGAAGGGTCTGTTTCTGTGCTGTATGACTCTATAACTGTACAACTCCCAATAAGTAAAGCAGCAGATGGAAGCCTGGGTGTGTTTTACAGTGTGAGAGAAGATTCATTCCACTCAGGTGCTGGCACTGAAAGTGCTCACTCTGATAGTTCCTCAGTCTGTTACTTTTAATGTTTCTTCTTCTTACCAAACACAGTGAGATTGCTTAATCTCTTTTTCTTTCCTCCAGAAATGGTTACCAAAATGCTACTAGGAATGCAGTTTAAAGATTCAACAACAGTGGAAGAAAAATCCTTATATTTACATTGCCTCCACCCCAAAATTTTCCGTTTGTGTTTGCTTCCACGGTTCAGGCAACCAGGTGCCCACGAGTGCTTTGGTACCTTGTCCAAGGATCCTGCCTTTATTTGCTTTGTGTTATGGTGCTGTGGTGCAGAATATCCAAACTCAAACTCGTCCTGAAGTTATTGAGTAAGGAGTTGTTGGATAGCAATCAGGAAATGGGCATTTTCAGATTTAGAGGGCAGTGTGACGGTCTCCCGGTCCGGTGAGGTGGTCTCTCGGCCCAGTGTGACAGTCTCCCGGCCTGGTGTGATGGTCTCCCGGCCCGGTGTGATGATCTCCCGGCCCGGTGTGACAGTCTTCCGGCCCGGTGTGACAGTCTCCCGGCCCAGTGTGATGGTCTCCCAGCCCGGTGTGATGGTCTCCCAGCCCGGTGTGATGGTCTCCCAGCCCAGTGTGACAGTCTCCCGGCCCGGTGTGATGGTCTCCCGGCCCGGTGTGACAGTGTTCTGGCCCGGTGTGACAGTCTTCCGGCCTGGTGTAATGGTCTCCCGGCCTGGTGTGACTGTCTTCCAGCCTGGTGTGATGGTCTCCCGGCCCGGTGTGACAGTGTTCTGGCCCGGTGTGACAGTCTTCCGGCCTGGTGTAATGGTCTCCCGGCCCGGTGTGACAGTCTTCCGGCCTGGTGTGACAGTCTCCCGGCCCGGTGTGATGGTCTCCCAGCCCGGTGTGACAGTCTCCCAGCCCGGTGTGACGGTCTCCCAGCCCGGTGTGATGGTCTCCCGGCCCGGTGTGACAGTCTTCCGGCCTGGTGTGATGGTCTCCAGGCCCGGTGTGACAGTCTTCCGGCCCGGTGTGATGGTCTCCCAGCCCGGTGTGACAGTCTCCCAGCCCGGTGTGATGGTCTCCCAGCCCGGTGTGACAGTCTCCCAGCCCGGTGTGACAGTCTCCCAGCCCGGTGTGACGGTCTCCCAGCCCGGTGTGATGGTCTCCCGGCCCGGTGTGACAGTCTTCCGGCCTGGTGTGATGGTCTCCAGGCCCGGTGTGACAGTCTTCCGGCCTGGTGTGATGGTCTCCCGGCCTGTTGTGAAGGTCTCCCGGCCCGGTGTGACAGTCTCCCGGCCTGGTGTGACGGTCTCCCAGCCCGGTGTGATGGTCTCCCAGCCCGGTGTGAAGGTCTCCCGGCCCGGTGTGAAGGTCTCCCAGCCCGGTGTGACGGTCTCCCAGCCCGGTGTGATGGTCTCCCAGCCCGGTGTGACGGTCTCCCGGCCCGGTGTGAAGGTCTCCCGGCCCGGTGTGACAGTCTTCCGGCCTGGTATGGCGGTCTCCAGGCCCAGTGTGACAGTGTTCCGGCTCGGTGTGACAGTCTCCCGGCCCAGTGTGACAGTCTTCCGGCCTGGTGTGACGGTCTCCCAGCCCGGTGTGACGGTCTCCCAGCCCGGTGTGATGGTCTCCCAGCCCGGTGTGATGGTCTCCAGGCCCGGTGTAACAGTCTTCCGGCCTGGTGTGACGGTCTCCCAGCCCGGTGTGACGGTCTCCCAGCCCGGTGTGACGGTCTCCCAGCCCGGTGTGATGGTCTCCAGGCCCGGTGTGACGGTCTCCCGGCCTGGTGTGACGGTCTCCCGGCCTGGTGTGATAGTCTCCCGGCCCGGTGTGACAGTGTTCCGGCCCGGTGTGACAGTCTTCCGGCCTGGTGTGATGGTCTCCCGGCCCGGTGTGACGGTCTCTCGGCCTGGTGTGATGGTCTCCCGGCCTGGTGTGATGGTCTCCCGGCCTGGTGTGACTGTCTTCCGGCCCGGTGTGACAGTCTCCTGGCCTGGTCTGATGCTCTCCCGGCCCGGTGCGACAGTGTTCTGGCCCGGTGTGACGGTCTCCCGGCGCGGTGTGACGGTCTCCCGGCCTGGTGTGACAGTCTCCCGGCCCGGTGTGACCGTCTCCCAGCCCGGTGTGACAGTCTTCCGGCCTGGTGTGACAGTCTCCCGGCCTGGTCTGATGGTCTCCCAGCCCGGTGCGACAGTGTTCTGGCCCGGTGTGATGGTCTCCCCGCCCAGTGTGATGGTCTGCCACTCCAGTATGACGGTCTCCCACTCCGGTATGACGGTCTCCCACACCGGTATGACGGTCTCTCGACCTGGTTTGATGGTTCCCCCAGCCTGTTGTGACAGTCTCTAGCCTGGTGTGATGGTCTCCCGGCCCGTTATGATGGTCTCCCACCCCGGTATGATGGTCTCCCGGCACGGTATGATGGTCTCCCACCCCGGTATGATGGTCTCCCGGCCCGGTATGATGGTCTCCCACCCCGGTATGACGGTCTCCCGGCCCAGTATGATGGTCTCCCGGCCCGGTATGATGGTCTCCCACCCCGGTATGATGGTCTCCCACCCCGGTATGATGGTCTCCCGGCCCGGTATGATGGTCTCCCGGCCCGGTATGACGGTCTCCCACCCCGGTATGATGGTCTCCCGGCCCGGTATGACGGTCTCCCACCCCGGTATGACGGTCTCCCGGCCCGGTATGATGGTCTCCCGGCCCGGTATGACGGTCTCCCGGCCCGGTATGATGGTCTCCCACCCCGTTATGATGGTCTCCCACCCCGGTATGACGGTCTCCCACCCCGGTATGATGGTCTCCCGGCCCGGTATGATGGTCTCCCACCCCGGTATGATGGTCTCCCACCCCGGTATGACGGTCTCCCACCCCGGTATGATGGTCTCCCACCCCGGTATGATGGTCTCCCGGCCCGGTATGATGGTCTCCCACCCCGGTATGACGGTCTCCCGGCCCAGTATGATGGTCTCCCGGCCCGGTATGATGGTCTCCCACCCCGGTATGATGGTCTCCCGGCCCGGTATGATGGTCTCCCGGCCCGGTATGACGGTCTCCCACCCCGGTATGATGGTCTCCCGGCCCGGTATGACGGTCTCCCACCCCGGTATGACGGTCTCCCGGCCCGGTATGATGGTCTCCCGGCCCGGTATGACGGTCTCCCGGCCCGGTATGATGGTCTCCCACCCCGTTATGATGGTCTCCCACCCCGGTATGACGGTCTCCCACCCCGGTATGATGGTCTCCCGGCCCGGTATGATGGTCTCCCACCCCGGTATGATGGTCTCCCACCCCGGTATGACGGTCTCCCACCCCGGTATGATGGTCTCCCACCCCGGTATGACGGTCTCCCGGCCCGGTATGATGGTCTCCCGGCCCGGTATGACGGTGTCCCACCCCGGTATGACGGTCTCCCACCCCGGTATGACGGTCTCCCACCCCGGTATGATGGTCTCCCAGCCCGGTATGATGGTCTCCCGGCCCGGTATGACGGTCTCCCACCCCGGTATGATGGTCTCCCGGCCCGGTATGACGGTCTCCCACCCCGGTATGACGGTCTCCCACCCCGGTATGATGGTCTCCCGGCCCGGTATGATGGTCTCCCACCCCGGTATGACGGTCTCCCACCCCGGTATGATGGTCTCCCGGCCCGGTATGACGGTCTCTCGGCCTGGTTTGATAGTCCCCCAGCCTGTCGTGACAGTCTCTGTCCCAGCGTGGTGGTCTCTCGGCCCAGTGTGACGGTCCCCCAGCCCGTTGTGACAGTCTCTGTCCCAGCGTGGTGGTCTCTCGGCCCAGTGTGACGGTCCCCCAGCCCGTTGTGACAGTCTCTGTCCCAGCGTGGTGGTCTCTCGGCCCAGTGTGACGGTCCCCCAGCCCGTTGTGACAGTCTCTGTCCCAGCGTGGTGGTCTCTCGGCCCAGTGTGACGGTCCCCCAGCCCGTTGTGACAGTCTCTGTCCCAGCGTGGTGGTCTCTCGGCCCAGTGTGACGGTCCCCCAGCCCGTTGTGACAGTCTCTGTCCCAGCGTGGTGGTCTCTCGGCCCAGTGTGACGGTCCCCCAGCCCGTTGTGACAGTCTCTAGCCCGGTGTGATGGTCTCCCGGCCCGGTATGACAGTTTCCTACCCCAGTGTGACAGTCCCCCAGCCCGTTGTGACAGTCTCTAGCCCAGTATGACGGTCTCCCAGCCCGGTATGACGGTCTCTCGGCCTGGTTTGATTGTGTCCCAGCCCATTGTGACAGTCTCTGTCCCAGTGTGGTGGTCCCTCGGCCCGGTGTGACAGTCTCTAGCCTGGTGTGATGGTCTCCCGGCCCGGTGTGATGGTCTCCCAGCACAGTGTGATGGTGTCCTGGCCTGATAACACGGTCTCCCAGCCCAGTGTGCAGTCTCCCGACACAGTGTAACCATCTTTTGGCAGCAGGTGGTGAACTCTCAGCTCAGCATGGTGGTCTTCATGTGGCCCGTACAATCTTTTGTTCGGGCATGGCCTCAGCATGTGAATTTCCAGCCTTGAAGTGATTCCAAAGCAATCTCCCAGTTTCGAGAGCCTCAAGGTGAAGCCAGATGCAGTCTAGAGTCAAGGTGCAGACTGGAGTCTAGGTACAACACGGACTGAGTTGGAAGGATTGTTGTTCTGAATTGGTTAGTTCTTTATTTTCTAATTTATTCCTATGATCTGTAATGCTGGACTTCTTATTTTGTTATTTTTCTCATATTTTCTCCTAAGACCTTACACACTGAAGAATCTGTACCTAGGTATCTTGTGCTTAAGATACTGTAAGCGGCGATTTGTAACCTTTTCACTGTCCTCATTTCAGTACGTGACAATAAATCTAATTCAATTCAATTCAGTTCAAATACATTTATATATTTTAAGTGACTTAATGTAATACACAGAGTCCATAGCAGACAAACAGGACTTTTTTAAATTCATAAAAAACTTTGTCCATAAATGTAGCATATCAAGGACTCAAACATTGGAGTTTGACTGTATCCAAAAAAACCCAAAGGTATCTCATGCTTGTATTGGATTAAATTTCATGCATTTGAGGCACTAGGAAGATCTGCAGACAAACAGGCCATTCAGCCCAAATGCAGACATCTATGTTTCACAAAACCCTCATCTTCCCAGTTCTATCGCCATCAGCATAGCTTACTATTCCCCTTCTACCTTGTGTTCTCGAGCTTCCCCTTAGCTTGCTGTTTATCTTAAATACCCAGAAGTTCAGCAAAATGATCACTCTTTGGGGAAATAAGTTTCTCCACAGGAATAATTTTGGTAAAAGATCAACCAAGAACCTGGAAGCCTTATAATCATGTTGCAGATACACATCTGGCAATTGCTGCTTATTGGCTTGTGTGTTCACCTTATAATTCATCATTATTAGCCACTTTCTGGTCTATGGAGAACATGACCTTTTTCACTCGTTCATGCCCTTGCTTTCTCTTTCTTCAGTGCTAAACTTGCCCTCTTCCTGACCTCTCAACAATGTTCTTTTTCTGTCTTTTTTTTTAAACCAGAGCCTGACAATACATATCCAGTTAAATGATATATGACTTCTATAAAACTTTAATTATTATTTAGGCTTTCCATTTTGTGTCTTTCTGTTTATAAATGGATGCTGATTTTAAAGTTAATAAACACCAATGCAAAATTAAAAGCCTTTCTACATATTTCCACATTTATAAACCATCCCATCTTAAATCATACATTGCATGGCCATTACGATGATACACCAACCCTTCCAAAAACTTTATCGTCTTAGCCGAATCCACAGCCTTGAACTCACATCCATTTATTACAGAGCACTGGCCTCCACTGACAATGCAGCTTTTTTCAAAGTAGCCAAACCTAATGCTACCATAAACAAAAAATAGAAGCAGGACCAGATTGTTCATCTATTCGTATTTTTTTCATGTACATTATCTTGTTTGAGGGGAGGCAGTCTTTGTCATCCATCTTGTTTTGAGATTTTGCTAGCAAACATTTTAATTGTAAAACCTCTTTTGTGAAATTACATTACAAACATAGAGCAAAAGACTACTCATACTATGCTTCACCTCTTCAAAACATCATTGTCCATTTACTGTAAATTAAGTATGAATTAATGCAACTATTTACTTCAGTACATAAGCAACACTTGAATCAGTGTTTAAGTTTATGCATCACATTATTTAACTTTAGCTTTGGGAGCGCCGCTCCTTCATCAGCGGAGCTCTGAAAGCTAGTGCTTCCAATTAAACCTGTTGGGTTATAACCTGGTGTTGTGTGATTTTTAACTTTGTACATCCCAGTCCAACACCGGCATCTCCAAATCATTATTTAACTTGTTTAAGTTGGTATGTCTTGGTAGAGGCCAATAACAGGTTTTTGTTAAGTAATCTGAAGTCTCTGTTATGTGCTGAAAGAATGAATCCACAAGATTCTGTTATTTAAACAGAACAATTTTCACTTTATATGAGAGAAACAGAGTGAATGCTAAATGCTATCTTCAGTAACCTGTACACTAAGATCCAAAATTAATATAAATTCAATATAAATTAATAGGATCATTGTGATCAGTTATAAATTTAATATTAAATGACAATATTTACACAGTCCATAAATTATGTAGATCATCTAGCTCAGGCGTAAACTCCTTGAAAACTTTGAGAAAGTGAAGACTGCAGATGCTAGAGAGTCAGAGTTGAAAGGTGTAGTGCTGGAAAAGCACAGCACGGCAGGCAGCACCTGGGGAGCAGGAGGGTTGACTTTCGAACATAACATTTTTGCTGAGGAAGACAAAGTTTTGAAAGAGTCAAAACGTATGGTGCTGTAAAAGTACAGCAGGTCAGGCAGCTTCCGAGGAGCAGGAGAATCGATGTTTCGGACATAAGCCCTTCATCAGGAATATGGAGGAGGAAGAGGACTGTGAGATAAGTAGGGGTAGCTGGGAAGCTATAGGTGGATGCAGGAACTTAGCCTCCCCAGCTACCTTCCCTCCAGTCCCACCCCCAACTCCCCTATTTACCTCTCAGCCCCTTCCCCCTTCACATTCATGAAGGGCTTGTGCCCAAAACATCGTCTGTGCTGCTCCTCGGATGCTGTCTGATCTGCTGTGCTTTTACAGCGCCATACTTTTTGACTCCTTCAAAACTTTGTCTTCCTCAGAAAAAAATTATATCCTGTCCTCTCACGAGTTAGCCTGATCCCAATCCTGAGTTCCAGAGGTACAATATCATCAAAACTGGCACTCATCTGTCGAACGGTGTCAACTTGGTCTGGATGGCATTGTTAGTTTCAAGTAACTAAAATAGCTGCAACAAGTTCTCCCCAGTTTCTAGTCTGGCCTTTGTCTTCTCCAGCTTGTCTGTACTTCATCACTGGATCCATCAGTTACAACATTTGAGCTTGAATGGATTTGTTTCTCTTTGTATAGCCTCTGTATTAGAATAACGAGCAAGTTCTGACAGATGAGGCCTGGAGACAATACTAGTAAAACTGATGAACATTTATTAATATTTAGACTATCTATAGAGACATAGTAAAGTGAGACTTCACTAGATCCTTATTCTCTCTAGTTGTATGTAATCTGACATTACCGATGATGCAGTCTGGTTAATAATATATACTATTTTCCACTGCTACATATCCTCTCAAGTCTTTCACTTTACTCCATGAACTATTTATATAATTCTGCATCCCCACGCCATCAAAGTCACCAAGGCCATTCCTGCAATGATTTGACTAATCAACCCAAATGTGTTCTTACCTGCTTTGGAGGAGGCCTCGGATTAGTGTCTTCCTGCAGATTAGCAGGAAGTGAGTGGGGCAAGCTGTCGTCATGGTCACCTGTGGAATTACCCCAATCCTGTTAAAGGCCTTCAGCTGGTGGATTCCAGTTTGGATGTGTTTCTTCTGAGAACCGACCTTATTTTGTTTTTAGCCCTTTTTTTTAACATTCCTGACTATTTGGTTGACACGGGTCCCAGCATATTTCAAATAAAGGCCGTCCCAATAGTACAGCTCCCTCTTTCCTCAGTGTCCCATGAAGTGAAATCTTTTAGCCTTTATCTGCTCATATTTCTTTAACAGGGCCCATTGTTTAGTCATACTATGTTACTGGTATGTGGACTATGACAACTGGACCCTTCTGTTTCTCCTCCAAATTATTCTCCAGTCCTGCGATGTCCTTAACCCTGAAACTGGACAGGCAGTACAGCCTTTGGGACTCACACACCCAGCTACAGAGAACACTATTCACCCCCCATACCATCCTGTCCACTACTGCCACTGCATTCCGTTTTACTGCCTCCACCTAAATACCACTGGTACTGCAGTACCGTAGGGTATTTCCTCATCCTCTGTATGGACCTTGCTCTTACCCAAGCAGATTTCAAGGGCTGAAAGCCTGTTGGAGAATAGCAGGGTCTAGGTCACATGGTTCCCTACACTTCCCTCGTTCATAGTTAACTCTTCTCGTGCTCACTTTCACTCTTGAAAGCACCAGCTGAAGGAGACCACGTACCAGTCTACTTACTCCATCTTACATTAGGTGGGGTTTGGTGACCAACTCACTGAAGCATGGCTTCAATAATCCACCAAATGCAGGAATTTAATGAATGAGGGAATTTTAAGTGATTCAGGAAGACACCAAACACTTTGAGGTACTCTGTCAGGCAGAAAGGAAGACAAGGCATTGGTGAGAATGCAAACTTATGAAAAGCCCATCTACCAAACCTTTCTTGCACCACTTAACATACATGTGCCAGAGTCTGAAGATCACCTAATGGACTTAGAAGACATTTCAGAATCCATTGAACCAGAATGGAAACAAATCAATGCCCTTAGAAGATAAGGAGGTGATGGATGTAACAGTCTGTGGGAATAGGAGTTTATAACAAGACAATGACCATGTGATGATGCATTAACTGACCTCACCCACATGCTTTAAGTCTTTGAGCCTTCCTGCATTATATTTAGGTCCTTGGAGTCGCATGTCTGCATTGACAGTGATGGTTATTTGCCATCACCAGCTTTTCACCAACTGTCTTAAAGACCTCAGCCTCCATGGAGACAGAACCTCTTTTCTCTGTCTACCTGAAGCATTCCATATTCAAATCCGGACAATATCCAGGCTTGAGCTGACAGGTGGCATGTAATGTTTGCATCACACACATGCCAGGCAATGACCATCGCCAATATGAGACAACCTGTAGAGGGAATTTGATCCAGCAACACTGAAGGAATGGTGATATATATCCAAGTTAGGATGGTGAGTCAGTTGGAGGGGAACTTGCAGGTGATAGTGTTCCCATCATCGTTCTTTCAGTGTTCCCATGTATTGCTGCCCTTGTCTTTCTCGATGGAAATGGTTGTGGGTGTGGAAAGTTGTGTCTGAGGATTTTTGGTGAATTTCTGCAGTGCATCTTGTAGATAGTACACACTGTTGCTACTGACTGCCGGTGGTGGAGGGAGTGGGTGTATGTCAATGTGGTATTCACATCTCCCCTTGATATTTGCTAGTGTTATCATCACTGAATCCCCTATTATTAAAATCCATGGGGTGACCATTGACTAGAAACTAAACTGGATTCACCACATAAACACAGTGGCTACAATAGGAAGTCAGAGGCTAGGAATACCACTGCTATTAACTCAGCTCCTGACTCCCCACAGTCTATCTACTATCTGCAATGCACAAGTCCAGACTATAATGGAATACACCCCACTTTCCTGGATGAGTATAACTTCAACAATACTCAAGAAGCTTGACGCAATCCAGGAAAAAGCAGCCCGCCTGATTGGCACCACATCAACATACACCCACTCCCTCCACCACTGACACTTAGTAGCAGCAATGTGTACTAACTACAAGATGCACTGCAGAAATTCACCAAAAATCCTCAGACAACACCTTCCACACCCACAGCCACTTCCATCTAGAAGGACAAGGGCAGCAATACATAGGAATACTATCACCTGCAAGTTCCCCTCCAAATGACTCACCATCCTGACTTGGAAGTATATCATGATTTCTTCAGCATTACTGGATCAAAATCCTGGAATTCCTTCCATAATGTCATTGTGGGTCAACCCATAACACGTGGCCTGCAGTCCTTCAAGAAGGCAGCTTACCATTGTCTTCTTGAAGGCATCTATGGACAGACTGGCCAGCCAGTGACACTCACATCCCACAAATTTATGTAAAAACCCACCAGCACTAAAACCTCAAGCAGTGTATATGTCAATCTTGAGGCATGCTCTCTGACTTGTTGTACATTTTACTCTTGGTCTGAAACTCTCCACAACTATTTCCAATATCTGATGCATCTCCACTTTGTGTAGCTATTAGTGAGGGCTAGTTTTTCAGTTCTGCTTATGTTCACATGAACTGAGGCCAGTTGCTCAGATGTGCAGCTACTCAACATTGTGCTTCGCTTTGGGATGCACAATATAATTACTTAAATGATCAGACAAAGTTTACATGCTGCCTGCATTATAACAGATGGGTGCAATTTAATCATGTAACATGATCTTCACATCACTTTTCAAGCCTTACCTAATTCTTTTCCTCAAATGTAAGTCACACACTTGGAAAACTCAAAAGGTATTTCACAAACTTGGTGTCACATTAATGATCACTATTGGGTTAAATATCTCATAGTTAGGCCAAGGGAATTTTTTGTCTCTGATTTTCCCTGCCATACTGCTGCTTTTAAAAATGCAAAGGCTTCCTTGATCCCACTCACTGAGAGTAAAGTGAATCATAGGATACATTAGTCATTCATTCATCAGTGATTCTTTCATTACAATATAGGTGCAAGTTATACATAAAACACATATGGCAATGGTTTTGAATTTGTCTCGAGCTTCCCGCCTTGGCCTTTCCACCCCCTATTTTCTTTCTGTCGCCAAGAGTCCAAAGTAACTCAATGTGTCATTACTATAAATTTTCTGCATGATTTTCCAAAGGTCATGACAAAAAAAAAATCCCAGTGGAAGAAAGCAGATTTCGAAACACACAAAATTCTTTTGTCTTTTTTTTTCCCTGGAATCCCAATTGCAAAGTGTATTATTCATCCATACAGACAAGACAATTCCCAGGGTTGATCCTGGGTCAGAGGTAAGCTAACCAATCTTAAATGGGCTAGCAGTAGGGTGTTACAATTGGCCGACTGAAGGGTGGATTTTACAGCAGACGGGGAAGCTCACACTAACCCCTCCGCCTGAGAGCAAAGTCAGTCAGCAGACAACGTATCTGAAAGAAGCCCACACACAGCCATAATTGACTGCAACCTGAACAAAGCGACAGACTTCCACTCTTAGTGAGACAGGAAACCCTTCTCTCATTCTTGATGAAGGGCTTTTGCCCGAAACGTTGATTCTCCTGCTCCTCGGACACTGCCTGACCTGCTGTGCTTTTCCACCACCACACTCTCAGCAACAAGGCGAGTTGATCTTTAAAATGATCAGAGCTGCTGATATTAACTTCTGAAGAAGGATCACTGAACCTGAAACATTAACTCTGATTTCTTTCCACAGATGCTGCCAGACTGGCTGACCTTTTCCAGCAGTTTCTATTTTTGTTTTCAATCACATTACACAAGGACTGAGTGAATGTCAGTGATGGATGAATAATTGTGGAGTTGATGACATCCATAGAAAGTGAAAACTAGATTGTAGTAAAAATTAACTGGATATGAGGAGTGATATGATGGAGAAGAATTAATAATATTAAGTGAAATGTCAAAGTGGGGCTTAAGCAGGCAATGTAGTTGAACCAATAAACCTACTTCCCTTTCCTGGCCTGGTTTGGTCAATGAACTGCTTCCTACAGACCTGGGTATAATCACCTAGTTATCTTCAACAGACTACCTTGTTTCGAGCAGCAGGAGTCTCCTTATTGATGGGGAATAAATATATTTCTCCTCCTCCTCACTGCATCTAGTAGCGTTCCAATAACCCATCAGCAATTTAAGTGCTGCCTTGCTCCACATCTATCATTTTTCCCCAACACTTCCAATTTGCATCGTAAACTGTCCCTTTATAGATAAAGCTGGGATCCCTTCAGGTAGGTATGCACCATGCCTGCAATGCAGGTTGGAGATACAAAACCCAGAAGCTAAAATTAATTGGTGCGTTTGAGTTGAGAGTGTAGATCATGACATGCTCATTTGACATGTTTTGCCTCAGGCCTTGCATGGAATCCAACTTCATACAACATATCATCACTCTTATCCCTTTACTGTAGGTGAGGGGGTGCAGTAAAATGATAAAGGCATTGTGAAAGCTTCCAGAGTGGTCAATGTGACATTGTGGACAATTAATTTATTTATCCTATTGATCAAATATTTCAAGTTGAGACTCCAGCTACATGCAATTCCCATTAAGAGTCCCCTACACCCTGGAGAAAACAGCAATGCCTTGGAAATTAATGGACCTGCCTTTTTACCTGCTTTAATCAAGTTGAGCCCTCTTAGCAGGGAAGGCAACATCTGTCATCCCTCGGCCCTCACAGTGCCTTCGACAAAGTTGCAGGGGTCTCCAGTGACTGACTGATGAGCCAGAGCTGTAGAAATTGAGGGTCTTCATGACCACTGACAAGGTCCAGTGGGAGATAGACCGTGACAGTACTTACGGAGCTTCCCGCAGCAATGGCCAATCACTTCTTTGCACATTTCACTCACTTAGCTGCTCAGATAGTCCCTCAAATGACATCTGCTTCCTCGATAATCTCTAAGGTGGGGGGTTGGGGCTACAAGAAAATCAATCTCTAGTAAGAGTAGCTCAAACAACATGCTTGCTCTCTACTCCTCCTCCAAGCTGTCCATACTAATCACAAGCAGGGATTTCCCAATGGGTAGATCATTGCAATGTTTTCACATTCTTCACATGTAGAAAAAAAGTGAGAGTCATCAAATTAATTGCCTTCAGACAGTAATGGGATTGTCAATGTCAAAAACTAGCCAAAGGTAACTGTCAAAACTGAGAGAATTAGAAACGGAACAATTTCCAGACTTCAGGAGTGAAGCTCCACAGCTTTAATGGCCTCCCAGGTTGAGAGTCAAGTTAGGACCATAAATCATATCAGTATCAGATCAGTCACACCATTATTTTTCAATCTTAATAGAAATGTTGGTGTAAATCCAGCAAAATCCTCATGGCTATTGACTGTAACAATGTGGTCAGCAACAAGAAGGAGTTGTAACAATATAAGCTTGGCTCATATGTCCCAGCAAGCTATGGCACGACACAAATAATTATTTTGTGAAAATATAATAGTTACTAATGGTTCATTCCATTAATATGTAACTGCGAGGCAAAGGCAACTCCAGGCCCATTATCGTGCAGAGTTCATTGACCTTTTATCAAATGCTTTCTAACAACAGGACAGCTGCAACTGTCATGGTTCACCCCCAACTTAATAAAATAAAAGATTCTGATGACAGGCAAATAACAGAGAAAATATGCAACTTGGAGTGGGGAATGCACGAACGTAAGACTTTGCGAGTTTTGTACAATGTTTGTGTTTACTGCAGGTTTTGACTTCGCAAATCCTTGCAAGGCTATTGAATAAAGCTTTGCAATGAAGACTTTGGTTCACCCTTCCCCCATCCTCGAATGAAATATGTCACTTAGCAACTCTACTGTGAAGCAGGCAAAACTATTCCACTTCTCAACAAGGTTGTCATTTATTCTCAGGAAAATTTATCATCAGCGTCCTATGTAGTCATGGCCCAAGATAATTATATTTCATCACCATTACTGACCTACTTTACATTACAGTCAAATATAGTAGCTGATTGTCTGCTACGGACTGCACTATGTCTTAAGTGTTGTTCTCTTTTGTTTGGCTGCTGTAGTTGCTACTGGTCTGTGATCAATTGATTATTGCATTGAGCATAGGTAGTTATTATCCTTTGTTTGGCTGTGCTCACTGCTGGTCCCCCATATTAAATCTATTACTTTGTGAATTTAATTGCATGCATTTGACCATTTTGAACAGTTTTTCCCTTGCACAATTAACAAGTTTCCATCACTAAGCATGTGTGAAATGTAAGTCTTGCCAGTTTAAACTGGGACTTAGAAAGATATTGTTAATGTCACAAATCCCCCAGAATTGACATTCTTTACAAAGAAATTTCTATGTTGGGTTGTCATGATCCTGTTTCACTGCATACCAAATGATATTCTTCCTTCACAATGCAGAAGACAATTATTGTGAAATCTGCTTTATTCTTTCCTTGATGGAATTGTTGATTAAAGCACAAACAAACCCGACACTACCCCCAGCCCCCAAGCCTCTATGAAATGCCTTGGGATGCTTTTCTCTGTTAAAACTTTGATAAATGTAGAAATTGCACACAATATGTTGATAAGGCAATCAGAAAAGCAAACTGAGCCCTCTGAAAAAGTATAATCTCTAAGCTAAGTATGATAGTAAAATAGTCTTTCAATGTTAGGATGGCTTTTTTAAAATAGGTGAAATTGTTCTCAATGAAAGCCTACTTAACTTATTAATGTATTTATCAAGTGCAACAATGTTTGACACAGAGGCGGAAAAATTGAAAGTAACATAAACATATTAAAAGTAACAATAAAAACTCTGCCTTTTTCAAGAGGATAGTCCCAAGATACAGAGAGGGAGAGAGGGAGTGAACAAAGATCCAGAATTCTTTTTTCATAAGAGCCCACAAACAAGATTCATCCGCATATTTGAGATCAATGACTGAGGATGGTTTGATGTTGATTTTGTATTGAAGACAGTGAAGAGTTTTTTTTTCTGTTCTGTACATGATCTTCATGGGTCTTTGGGGCTTCTGGAGGTGAAGTGCAGTATTGTAGTGAGGAAATTGGATAAAAGGGTTGGTGTGATGACCAAGCCTTGCTTGACCCTTGAGTCACTAATATAGAGTCTATGGAAGTTCTGTTGTTGAGGATCATTGTAAAAACTTGGCAAACATCCCGCAAATATGCTCCTCAAACATATTGAAATAGCAACAATTCTAAACTGTATATTTTCATCTACTTCAACAATTAGAAATTGAGGCTGGGGTGCCTGGATGGCCAGATACATTTTCAGTGGCCACCTCCTCATCTCTTTTGGTTGTGAGGATTCTTTCTGAAATGTGTTCCTACTGAGTGTAGGTTTACACAGCAAATTCCTTAACTCTGCGGGAAGGGGGTTTTCTGAAATACTAAAGTAAGTACTTTCGTTGAAGACAACTATATACGGATAATGTTCAACTGGGAGCTAAGTATAAAACATTTGATCTCGACTAGTATTTCTTCAGAACAACTACCAATGTTGATTTGAGGGGGTTTGCGGTCACTGATGTCCAATAAAGACAGCCCAACAATTTGTAGCAATTTTCTGATAGTTCATTGAGTTTGTTAAGAAACAGCAGTTTAAATAAGATGCATTAGTTAATTAGGCAAAGTAAGTGTACAATTCCTGACCGATTAGAATGCTTCATTGATCCTAAAGTTGTTCTATAGAATGGAGTAGAGTCACATCCCACATCCCAAATGTCTTGCAATCTTTCATGGTAATCTTTGGTGGTAGTTGTCTTTGCTCTTCCCCCGGGCTGATGTTGGATTCCTGGTCTTCCTTCAAGAAGAAGGTGGATTGTCCTCCATTCTTGCTCAAATCCCTATTTTCCAATCCATACCTATTGATACACGTTAATTTGGGGCTAGCCAACTCTACTGTGTGAATGACATCAACCCTCTAGACCAATGATCATGGGCTGTTACTCATGATGCCGGGATGACCATTAGCCCCTTGCTCATCTTCATTCGAAAGTTAGTTTTCATTCCTTCTAAGAGCAAAACCATATTTTTCAATGCACTGTGTGAACAATGGAGTAGGGTGGTGCCTGATAAATCTTTGATGCAAGTTCTGATCTTGGTGAATCTTATCATCTCTCTTTGGTTTTCAGATACTAAAGATCTATTTAAATTTGCAGAAGGCTAGTTACTAATGTGACACAGTTAAATGAGGTTTCATTCTAAACAAGAAATACGAAATATAGAATGTTAAGTGAACACTGGTTTAAGGGTGACCCCAATTTCCAACACCAGTCATGTGACATGTACAATACATTCTGCCAAAGTGACAGAAGTTTAAGATGCATTCCTTTAAAGGTGAATGCATATTGTATCAAAACAAATTTGGCTTTGTTGATTATTCATACAAACCTAAAGATGTTTGATGTAGGAAATGGAACAAATGTTAAACTACTATATGTTACCTGTAAGGTTGTGGATTTCAAGCACATTTTTGGGGAACGAAGAAAGTTTGTTTCTGCACCTGGCTACAGGACTCCTAACAGTATGTTGTTGTTGTAATATTAGGTTTGGAAATGGAAACCATTCTAATCCCTACAGTGACATCCCTTCTGATGAACTTAAACTGTAAAATCATTTTTTTTTTTAAATTCTGAAATGACAACTGAAAAGTAGCTTTTAACCATCAAAATAAATCTTTCTGTTTTGTACGAAGAGTTGAGCATTAAGGACTGTTAACTGGGCCCTCATGGGGGAATACATCAAAATATCTCTACATCAAATAACATTTCAAACTATAATTACCAAGGCTTAGACATGGTAGTTTTGAGTTAAATTGCTATTCATTGCTGTCAGTTTTCTGAGTACTGACAGTGGGATTCAATCATTATACAGATTCAATTGAAATAAGTGGCAAACAGTCATAAATGTGACACATTCAAAATCTAAATTATGGTGAATTTCAGCAAATGTAATATCATTTCAAATGACTATATTCTTAACAGTTCAGTGTGTTAGTTGCAAGGAAAAAATGGAAAGAAGGAGAAAGTTAATTAAGAGAGAAATAGAGGCAATCAAGAAAACTGAAAGGGGAAGGAAAAGTTAGAAGGTTGAAAAAAGACACTAAAGATTAGATAAGCACTGACATTTCCAAAAAAATCAAAAGCCATAAAGAAATTTAGAAAGCAAAGCATTGCACAGAAGGAAGTTACTAGCCAAACCAGATCTGCATGTCAAGAAAGCCATGGAACTGGCCCTTTTCAGCAAAAACACCGAAACAGGGGCTCAGGTACTTCAGGGATCCATAGATAGTACTATCCTCAGCCTTGGCCCATACTGTACAGCCAAATCCCCAGAGGTAATACTAGCAGCTCCTATTGGTTGCCAAGGAAGAGTGATTGGACCACAAGTTTCCAAAACTGGACCGGAAGCTCATTCACAGTACAGTAAGGAGCACGGATATCTAAGCTGCACTTGTGGTCTTAGGGTCCGCCACAGACAAGGCTACCAAAACAGGCAAAATGCATTCTGCCCAAGCCTTAGGTTGAAGTAACCTCAAGACAGGGCTTTGCAAATGAATTAGCCAAAGGACAAGGAATACATCTTTCTAAGTTACATCACTGCTCCCAACGTGACCCTGGTTAAGATAAAACTCCAGGTAAATGACCACCCTCTAAATATAGAAGTAGACACAGGTTCCACAGTATCCATTGTTGATGAACCAATCTTTAGGAAACTTTGATGGGGCATCTTGGTGAGACATCATGGTGAGATTGGCCACATGGACTGGGGAATCCATATGTATTAGCGGGACCACTGTCACCCCAGTTACACAGGGACAGCAAGCAGTCTGACTCCTGTTAATGGTGGTGCAAGGGCCAGGTTCCAATCTTTTGGGAAGGGACTGGCTGCAGAAAATTCACCTGGATTGGCAACAGATTTTTAAAATGTGTACCAGCAATCCATATGAAGTCATTGGGAAGTATCCTTAAATGCTTCAAGAGGGCCTAAAGAAAGTAAAAGGCACAAGGGCCAAGATTTTTGCAGACACCCAAAGTCCCGACCTTAATACTTTAAGGGTCGTTTATGCCCTATGCTCCAGAGTAGAAGCCATATTAGAACACTTTGCGTATCTTTGCTTGCACTTTTTTTCAAAGGGTAATGGAGAATATCTCCAAGGGGTATCCTGGGTGGCAGTCTATCTGGATGATGTTTAATCTCAGCAACTACGATCAAGGAACATATAGATAGTTTGAAGGAGCTTTTTTCTGAGACTGGCATCATGTTAAAAGGAGAAAAATGTGTGCTCTAGGTAAATGAGGAAATATACCTCAGGTACAAGGACAGGTTATATCCTGTGGAAGATTGAGTGAAAGCCATAAAAAGGGACTCCAAATCCAAGGAACACTACAGAATTAAAGTTTTTCCTACCTCTCAAAAATTATTCGGGTGAAAAATAGTCCACATAAGGAACTTCATTGACAGGTCTCACTAGATTCCAGGAGTTATCTTTACAACTGTATCATACCAGAGAAAACACTGATTACCTCCAGCAGGAGCCCTCCACAGTTAAAATTGACATTCAAATAATAGTATAGGTGAAATGTTCACATATCTTATCTTTGAATCTTATGCCACTGAGGACAAGCCCCCTGCAGTGACTCTTTGACAGTCTTCATGGGAGTGATATTTACATACTTATTGTATGGCCCAGACTCAGGAATCAATAGGAATGGGACCACAGGAAAAATGATGCAGGAGGCCCCATCATCACAGGTATGAGGAGAAATCCTTGAGTTGGAGGATGAGAGATATAATAGCTCCTTAAAGACCCATTGGGAACCACTAATCAATCTCCCTATGGAACTCATTGACTATGAGCTTTCTTAAAACAGGCAGTGGCATGTATCACCTGAGCGCATTATAAAACAGACCCAGAAAAGGGCTCTTGTGGTGCAGTGGTAGTGTCCTTCACTCTGGACCTGGAGACCTGTGTTCAAGTCCCACCTGCTCCTGACATGTGTAACAACATCCCTGAACAAGTTGATTAGTTTAAAAAAATAAACTAGACACAGGGATGGCTTCCTGAGTTATTACACAATGAAAGGTATGTAATGGACACACTAAGTAATAGCTCAAGGCATGTACTTCCATCTTTGAGGAGAAAATGGACAGCTTTTACTTATTGTCTTTCATTTTCACCCTCAGGTTTTCTTCCTCTTACTCAGCTGAGAAGATGGTACTAAGTTTAACCCTTACCCTCACTCAGATACCTCACCCTTCCCTCCACTAGAGTAGTTAAGATGAGCTTCTTACAGCATAGGGGATTTTAGGCATAATCGGATTCAAGCTCCAATAGCTTCTGGAGCCTATCACCCAATTACAGAGAGATTTAATTCACCTTTCTCATTTGTAAAGCTACTTCAGTAAAATGTACTGTATAATGAATATGGTGAAATTCTACAGAAGAATGGCAATATTTGATTAACAATTTTTAAAATTTTCATTTCCACAAAAAATGTCAACATTGAAGTGGTTTTGAGAGTTAAAATTGACAGCTTAGAGTAGAACTGCACCACAAAACAATTATATTGTTACTATTTTGAACATCCATTATAAAGAAGCAGGGACAACAAAAATGCTCTTGGGAGACCAGGCACAATTTAGATTAATTGATCTATCTAGGTTAATGTAATGAAGAATTTTGCTCTTTGTCTCAAACACTCATTAGATGTCTCATTAGATCTGAAAATGTGAACATTTCACCTATACTGTTATTTGAATGTCAAAGTAAAACAATATGATGGCCATTGGAAATAAGCAATGACAGTAATTTTAACTCTTACCACTGAAGTTGGTCTACAACCTGGTTTGACCAAAATGTTCCCTAGCAACAGTACCATATATTTCATTAACATATGATTAACGCAATGTAGCCTGATCTTATTTACGCTGAAATTTGTACTTTCTCTGTAGCTTAAGCCTCTGTGCTGAGGTTATCTATGAAGATAAGGTAAGACTGCAAAAGCAAGAATCACAGACACAAATCCATAAAGGATTTTGCTATCCCACTACTAGATCCATTCACTCAATAATTTGTTTGTTACAGGAGGGACTTGGTCACTTGACATACAATTAGCTTGGACCAAGCTAATTGTGAGGATATAAATTTAAATCTTAAAAGAATCAGCTAATTGTACATTAGTTTACAATATAGAAATATTGTTTATTTTTTCGCTCACCAAATAGCTCTGAACAAGTATTTGATATTACCAGCAACAGTATTACTGCTTATTTAACATGACTAAATTTAGCATCTTTTATCCTGAAGGTCACCTCCAAAAGGATACAATTCTTCCAGATTTCTCTGCTTGACAGTAATCCATTTCTCTTCCTTGATTCTGTATTCTCCCACAGATTAACACAACTAAAAGCAACTAACATCCCACATACTACAGACTAAGTAATTCCAAAATTTCCACAAAGTTTGTCAAGTGATTGGGAAGCCTGGGAAAGAATATAATCTAAAATGTTCCACTACATGGATGAAACTGGAGGATTGAAATTAAGTGTTGCATTTCTCCATAAAAGAAACTTTTAACCTATCAAAATGTGTTTTGATTAACAGCAATTTAAGTGCATCACAAATGTAAATTATTCCCTTGCCAGTTATTTGCACTAAATTGCTGATAAAAGCAAGCTATCACGCTTAAAATCAAATTGCTTCATAAAAAAGATACAAAGCCCCTTCCTCCATAAATGCACTCTGTACACAATGCAATTAATCTTCCTGTCCTTTCATTAAAATCCTATGGGCTTGACGTTTTTGAGCAACTAGCTGATGATTCACCATGAATACTGGTAGTCAGATTTTTAAATTATGCCCGAATGTAGGATAGCATATGGACTGGATTATCTGATTTGTGTGTCACCAGACCTATCATGTCAGTGGAATCTTTTCTTCTGCAATCCAATTGTCCACCTGATCCGGATTCTTGTGGAGAAGTGGGTCAATTTGTACCATTTTCCATGACTGAGTACAGAGAGAGCCATACTCTAATTTGATGTGTGAAGTCAAACATTGTGGGAGTGGATGACTGCCACTGTGTGGAGGCACCATGACAAGTGCAATGATAGCAGATACCTACTCCGCACACATCTGTTACAATTTCAGAGCATTGAAGCTCTTTAGATTTAGGTAGGTACCAAGGTGTTCAAGGGTCATGTGTGTAGTCAGTGATGCCCCAGACCTGGGGTAAACCTACAATTTATGCAAACACTGGAATCCTATCTTGCTGTTCCTGACTGTTTGTAAGCAAATGTATTTGTTCAGAAAAGGCAAGAACTAAAGATCATCTGATATTACTGATGTTTTGGCAGTTTGCAAAGAGCTAAATGAAAAGCAGTTCCAGACGGGGGTCACATTACCAAACACAGATAGTGGTTGGGAGCAAGTTACTGCAGATGTCGGAATCTGTACTGAGAACAACAAAGACTGAAGATCACAATGGGTCAGGCAGCATCCATGGAGACAAAGCAAGCTAATGTTTTTGAGTCTAGATGGCTCTGATGAAGTTTGCTTTCTCTCCATGAATGCTGCCTACCTGCTATGAACTCCAGCATTTTTGTTCACAAGTTGTGGTTGTGTTAGTTTTGACTATTTATTGCAAGATATTGCTGAAAGTGCACACTTCAGGCACTCGAGAGATAAAGGGTCCTTATGCAATGCCCCTCTGAGAACTAAAGATGTAATGTCCCAGGAGAGAAAATTCCAGGACAATAATAATTTATATTACCTCTTTTCCTTCCGCTTGCTCTCTCTGTAGCTGCAGCTCCTCCTCCCAATGTTCACAAAATGGGTGGGGAGTATCCCCTTATTAATATCTCATTGTGTCATTTTCTCCACTGGTCAGTGTGGATTTTTCATAGCAGTCGTGATCCACATGAGCAGGATGTTATGACACAGGGTAAACCCTTCTGCTAATTTAACCAGACACACAGAAAAGCTCACCTTGCGCCGTAATCTGTTAAATTTTGAATGGCAAAGAACTATCCCAAGCATCACTGTTTAAAGAAGAAGTTTAACAATGTTGTTCTTTGATTCCAAGCAAGAACATTAAACAATAACTATTTACAACTCCTTTCTCTTAAACCTATTTTTAACCTCCCACTCTACAATACTGGTCCGATAAATTGATAAATTCTCTCTTAAATTTATGGCAAATCAATTTTCAAAACCAGTTGTCGGCTTCTGATGTCGAACTTCCTCTGTAGATTTCTCTAAGTTGTCAGTAGTCTTCTGCTGCACAACATTCTTATGGACAGGTACCTTTCAGAGAGTTATTTTGCTGGCAGTCTGTTGGTGTTTGGCTGTTCTTTGCTGTTCTCCCCGACTGTACAAAATACCTGTTTTTATATACCCCAAAACATCAGACCAGCTCATTGGTTTGATGTCATCCAAAACAGTAAAATGCAAATTTGATTTGACTTTAGTATCTGGAGCATAATTTAAACTGATTGGCTGAATTTGGATTTGTTGTGTACCATGGCAACACAGCTCCAGCTATTTGTTTCACAACCAAATGTTACATTTTTAAATTTTTCAGCACACTCTGTGCCAGCCAGAAGTTTCAGCTCCCTTAAAGATACAGTATACGTCTACAACTTCAGAGTATAAGCCATATCTTTTCTTAAACATAATATAGACAAAAGATAGTAAGAGACAGCATCCCTGGAACCACTCAGACTTGGGTTGTAGTTCCATATGATCTTATGTTATCACAACATAGCTCCTTACATTCATGATCAGTAGCTATAATGGAGTAAAAGTAGAGTTAACCCTTTACGCTATATCTCCCCTAAAATTCATACATCTCACAAACTCTTAACCACATGAACTGTTGGTAGTTTTCATCCAACTCTTACTTCAAAGCCCCTGCCCTACCCTTGGAGCTGGAGTGGGATGGCAACTTTTCAAAACAAGCTGTTCTTGGGATGTAACACTTCAGAAGACCTGAAAAGAGACCAACAAAGGAAAAACTGTTCCAAGGGCAAACCTCAGGCCCCCTTGAAGAGGAAGATGGCAAAGAGAAATGCAAAATTTCATCATCTACTGTATTGCACTCTGGGGAAAGGTTAAAGGACAGGCTTGAAAATATGAGGAACAATGAAATGAAGTGTTCCAAAGAAGAATTCCACTTCTGTGTTGTCCAAGATTGCTGCAACAACATAAGAATCATTCAGAACTGTCTCTGGAGAAAAAATCTGGATGATAAGAAGAAAATGCAGAGTATTCTGAAGGCAATTCAGGAAATAAGGAAATGAAGAATTTCAATGGCAATGTTGTGTCAGAATCTCCATCAAAAGGTAGGACCACACCATCGTCAAATATGGCATGAATTTGAAGATTGAAGGAAATGAGACCTTCTCAGACATATTTGTCTGGATTGGGATATATAGGAAGCTCCTGAAGTACTTTGATTTACAGACCTGATGAAAGAACTAGAGGGCATAGGCTTAGTCTGAGAGGGGAAAAAGTTTAAAGGGATGTAAGGGGCAATTTTTTCAGGTAGAGGGTGGTGCATGTATGGAATGAGCTGCCAGAGGAAGTGGTGGAGGCTGGTACAATTACAACATTTAGAAGGCGTCTGAATGGATATACGAATAGGAAGGATTTAAAGGGATAGTGGCCAAGTTCTGGCAAATTGGACAAATTAGGTTAGGATATCTGGTTGGCATGGATGAGTTGAACCAAAAAGTCTGTTTCCATGCTGTACATCTCTATGACTCTAATAGCAGGATGCTTAAAGTCAGTCACTTCTCTGCAGTTTTTAATTTTCATAAAAACTCATCCGGTTCATCAATGTCCCATAGGAAAGGGAATCTGTCACTCTTAGCTGGTCTGTCCGACATGGGGCCCCAGACACACTGCAATATTCTTGCCTCTTTATGGCCCTTTCAAATGGTCTAGCAAGCCACTCAGTTCATGGGGCAATTAGGAATAGCCAATAAATGCTGCCCAGCCAGTATTATCCTCAGCCCTAATAATAAAAAAAATTGAAACCAGGAGTTTAGATTGTCTTGCTGTTGGAAGCTTGAGTTTTATCTTTGCCTTCATTTTTTTCTTAAATTTCTTCAAATATTTATTGTCATTCTATTGCTGATAACTCCCATTAATGCACTTTTCCAGAATAGCCTTCTACAACAAATATCTTTCTCAATGAGCAATTCACAGTGATCTTTGAGCTCTGAATATTTTAGAAAAAAAGAGCCTTTTCCACCCTTCCAGCATCTCTTTATTTTGTCCATTTCTCCAACAAATGGCTGCTCCTGAACAGAACTTATGGAAACATTCTGTAAGTGTTTCTTTTCAGTCTCTGAAGCTTGATAGGTTTTTAGTTTAACAGCCCCATTCAAGAAGTTGGATTTCTGCACCTGTCGCTCAAATTGAATATGCTCCAGTTCTACTTGGGGCTGAACTTTGAACTTTTCTAAGATAGTCTTCAGCTCCATAAAACTGTAGTTTGGACCTCTGCTCCTTTACTGAGAAAGATACTTGAGTTTTTCCATTGTTTGCTGATGACACTCAATAACAGACTTCAGCTGCCATTAATGCAGGATAATAATCTCAGAAATTTGATATTGGCTCCATTCAATTTGGACTTTAAACATTTTCGCTGGATAACATTTCACTAACTGCTTGCTGTTGTTGAATTACCTCTAGACGGGCCATTTTCAAGATTTGAACATTTTCTCAGAAAAGATTAAGTTTATTAAGATGTTGTTTCCACATTATTGTAAGGATGTATTGTAAGGAAATGAAAGAACTACTCTGTCTTCCTGTGCTCCTCTGCATGGAATTTTGGTAGTTAGGAGTAATTCATACTGCACTGAATCAACTTCAGTTTCTTCTGCAACTGCTAAACAAAGCACAATCAAAACCAGAAATTCATAAAGAAGAATGATTATTAGGAATGGTGTACAATGTATTGGTGATCTCTTTCCCATTATAACTACATGTATTCTGCATCGGCTCTCTCACTCTGATTTGAATACCTCCTGTGCACGAAAGTTAAACAGTAGACAGTCGGAGAAATCTTGGCTTTAACTGCACTGTTAAATCTAAAGAGTGTATCTGCCCTGTGTCCAACTCAAAATTAGTTTCTTTCCCTCAGCCATGACATCTGCATACCAGAATTCATCCTGTATGTCTGCATTATCAGCACTTCCCGCTCCTCCGCCCTTGAGCCCCGCCCCTCCAACCGCCACCAGGACAGAACCCCACTGGTCCTCACCTACCACCCCACCAATCTCCATGTACAGCGCATCATCCGCCGTCACTTCCGCCACCTCCAAACAGACCCCAGCACCAAGGATATATTTCCCTCCCCTCCCCTATCAGCTTTCCGTAGAGACCACTCCCTCCGCGACTCCCTTGTCAGATCCACACCCCCCACCGACCCAACTTCCACTCCCGGCACCTTCCCTTGCAACCGCAGGAGGTGCAACACTTGCGCCCACACCTCCCCCCTCACTTCTCTCCAAGGCCCCAAAGGAAACTTCCATATCCGCCACAGATTCACCTGCACCTCCACCCACATCATCTACTGCATCCGCTGCAGCCGGTGTGGCCTCCTCTATATTGGGGAGACAGGCCGCCTACTTGCGGAGCGATTCAGAGAGCACCTCTGGGCCACCCGGACGAACCAACCCAACCACCCTGTAGCACAGCATTTCAACTCCCCCTCCCACTCCACCGAGGATATGCAGGTCATTGGACTCATCCACCGCCAAACCACAACAACGCGACGGTCGGAGGAGGAGCGTCTTATCTTCCGACTGGGAACCCTCCAACCACAGGGGATGAACTTGGACTTCACCAGTTTCTTCATCCCCCCTCCCCCCACCTTGTCTCAGCCGAATCTCTCCAGCCCGGCACCGCCTTCCTGACCTGCAGTCTTCTTCTTGACCTCTCCACCTCCATCCTACTCCGACCTATCACCCTCACCTTGACCTCTTTCCACCTATCACATTTCCAACGCCCCTCCTCCAAGTCCCTCCTCCCTACCTTTTATCTTCTCCTGCTGAACACTCTCTGCTCATTCCTGAAGAAGGGCCTGTGCCCGAAACGACGAATCTCCTGTTCCCTGGATGCTGCCTGACCTGCTGTGCTGTTCCAGCAATAAAGTTTCAACTTTGATCTCCAGCATCTGCAGACCTCACTTTCTCCTGCATTATCAGCAAAACTGAAATCCTACAGTAAATTTGTTAAATCCTCCCAAGAAGAATTAATCCTTTCTCCTCAGTATCCCTAAACCCTTGTGCACTTACAGGCAGCCATGGGCTGTTTTAAAATTTGTGTGCTGTTGATCTGGTATTGGTTTCTCTGCAGGTACTCATGACCCTCAGTATTATTGGGTGTCCAAAACTCTCGTCAATGTCATTGGCTGTGATCTGTTTCTTACCATGCTTACCATTCTTACCAGCAGACTTCCTTTGAATCCTTTTCTTTCTCATCTCTGGAAGGACCTCTATTCTGCTGTAATCTATTACTCACTGTAGCCAACTGATTTTTCAGCTTGCAGTATTCTGTCGCTGGCTTATGCTGTGCTTTGTGAGATTGTGCAACATTCCACCTTCTGCAATCCAGTGACTGGGTTGGCCTTGAAGTCCTTTGCACACTGTGCTATGTTGCTGCTGGTTGTCTCTTCAGGTTTTTCTGCCTCTTTTGCAGTCAAATTCATGTGCTAGCCTCGTCCTTCACCCATTGCACTACAACAGAGCTTCACCTCTGGTACATCATTGCTGCTTGCCCCTAGCTTTATGGGTCTGCTCGCCACCATGTAATGTGATCATGTCTCAGCTGTTGTTAGAAAGTGGTCCACAGTCATGTCACCGAACAACAACAAATATTATAAGTATAATCACATACAAGAGATGGTACTTCAGGATATCCCTGGACCTTCCACACTTGGACACCAGTTCCATGTGATTTAACATCATCAAGGGACTCATACACACTCTCAGAAGCTATTATTAGAGTAAAGGTATAGTTAACACTCCACTTACGCAGAATCACAAAATTGTCACAGCATATATGGAGACCATTCTCTTCATTATGCCTGCACCAGTTCTCTGAGCATTTTGACTTATTGCACAATTCCTACCTTTTCCCTATAACCATGTACATTGTTCTATTTAAATAAACATCCATTGCTCCCTTTGAATACCTCAACTGAACCTCTTCCATCATATTTCCAGGTAGTCCATTCTAAACCAGGTCACTCACTGTGTTGAGAGCTTTTTTTCCCTTACATTTGCTTCTTCTTTTCAAAATCCTGCAGAACAGAGTTAGTGTGGAATGTGATGTGATGACACAACTTTACTTGACTTGAATTTGTACCCATTTTGGATCAATTGGTGATGACTATAGTCTGGGTGTTGATGTACAGCGGGCAGAGAATAATGATTAATTTCTGAAGGCAGTCAAATTTGAGGAAGATGTTTCATAATTCCTTCCGATTCCCATTTGAAGGCCTTTCTGAAGTGAAAGAAGGCTATGAATGAGATTTTCTGCTGCTTTCTGCACTCTTCTTGGACTTGTCCTGTTGTGAAGATCATGTCCACTGTGCCTCTGGACGCCTATAAGGATGAAGACATCAGAACAGCTGCCAAGATAGCAAATGCACATATGCCAGGGTCCAAGCTGTACAACAGTTGAGGAAAGTTAAGAAAACTATGAACCATTTCCAGTGATTTATCTAGAACCTGTAGAAGGTCTCTTTTCATAAACTGAGATGAATTTCCCTGGATTTATATCACCCACTATTTGTGGACAGGTTGTAGTGCTGGTGATAACAAAATAGATGCCAACTAAATAGTGACTGTGTCCTGAAGACAGAATCCTTGAACATACTTACTTATTGTTCCAGGTGATGCCTAAATCAAAGCCTGGTGAGCAGCGCATATTATAACAGAGGACCTGCATTATCAGAGACAATCATGACAATAGGGCATCGTCATTGATTATAAAAGTAATTGTACGATGACTTCTTCCTGTCCCCAGGCACAAAAAAAAATGCTTTGGAAAGATTCTTTGGCAACAAGCCTTAAGTAACTCTGAATAATACTATACATTCATTGGAAAAACAAGTTTGCATCTTGCAAATTGACTAAGAGGACTTCAGACCTGAAAGGATTAAGCAACTTATAGAAACAACCAGGTTCCCTGACAACTGCTGTGAGATGATTGATTATAACACAATGCAGCTATTTTATTTTTGTTTTGTTTCTGTTAGAATTTACATGTCAGTTCGAAGATGAAACTGTGCTCTGCAAACAAACACAGGAAAAGTAACATTAGAGAAGTTCAAAGTTCAGGCAGCTGCCTAGCGACACCACAGGCCATGACTCTTTGTGGTTATAGAGATAGAACCTTCAGCTTTCATCACATTTTGACAGATATGGTATTCTGCATTCCTATCCACCATTGCCTGGAGATATGGCCCACCGCACGAGTAACCTTTGCCCTATTCCACAGCAGTCTGGTCACCAGAATCCCCACTTGCCTACCATATCATTCAATAAGAGTGCAAGGATTCTTCAAATAATTGCTCGATAATCAATAACATAAAAAGGGGCAAGGTCACACATCTGCAAATGACTTAGAGCTTTGGTCAGCAGTAGGTTACAATTGCTAAGGCAACATTATCTTCCATTAAAAGACTTCAACTCATTCGTTCCCCTCTATAGTGTATAATCACTGTTTAGTTTTATTCAGTTCAGAGAAATTTATGGTTGAGGGATACACTGCAATTTTAATTTAGAGTACAGTATTGTAAATGTTCTGGATCTCTGTAAAAACAATTCATGCTACAGTGCTTTACTTGACACCATTTACTTTATATTAAATTGGTGGTTATATCAATCTATAAAGTACAAGTAATCTGGAATATTACTAAAGATATTAGGTTAACAACTGTGGTCTCCTTCTTTGTCCACTGGTTATACCTCAAGAAGGCTCAATGATCAACACATTGCCAACCTATCTTATTTCCATCTGGATTGAAAGCAAATTCAGATGTCTGAAGTTGTTCAGTTCCTGTTCTGAAATTGTAGAACTCAGTGTCTATAAGGCTGTAAAGTACCTAATTGAAGAAAAAGTGCTGTTCCTCAAGCTTGCATTGAGTTCACTGAGGGCAGATATGTGAGTGTGCATAGAACAGTACGTGGAACAGGCCCTTCAGCCCTTCATGTTTGCACCGACCATGATGCTATTCTAAATTAATCCCATCTGCCTGCACATGGTCCATATCACTTTATTCCCTGACTGTTAATGTGTCTATCTAAGTGCCTCTTAAACGTTGCTATCGTATCTATTTCTACTACCTCCTCTGACAGTGCATTCCAAATATTTACCACCTTCTGCATATAACACTTGTTTCGTACATCTCCATTAAACATTCCCCCTCTTACTTTAAACCTATGTATCTGAGTATTTGTCATTTCCCTGGCAAAAGGATTCCATCTATCCATGTCTCTCATAATTTTATATTCCTCTGTCAGGTTGGCCCTCAGCCTCTGACGCTGAAGTGAAAACTATCTAAGTTTATCCAACCTCTCCTTACTCCAATCCAGGCAACATCCTGGTAAACCTCCTTATAACCTCTCCAAAGCCTCCACATCCTTCCTAAAGTGTGGCAACCAGAACTGCACACGGTCTATGTGGCCTAACTAAAGTTTTATGCAGCTGCAACATGACTTGTCAACTTTTATATCAATGCTCCAATCGATGAAGGCCAAAATGTCATATGTTTTCTTTGCCACCTTATCCACTCATGCCAACACTTGCATAGCAAGGCACTGTATAAAGGAGACAAGGGTTTGGGGAGTGGACAAGGATGTCAGAGAAGGAATGATCCCTTTGCAATGCTCACTGGGGAAGGGAAAGGAGAGGAGGGATAGGTGGTATCATGTTGGCGGAGACTAAATAATTGCAACCATAATTTGTAACTCTCAGAAAATATCAGCTCATTTAAAGCACTTTTATATCAATCTTCAGTGAAGTGAACAGTAGGAGGGTGTGTAATTTCACTGATTAACTACTTCTGTCTTCTTTCAACCTGAAAATCTAATCAATCTGATTGTTTGATACTGACAATCTCCAATGGCAATGAAAAAGTTGATTGTTAATTTTATGAAATACAAACCATCTGTTTCTTTTTACTCAGTGTTAACAGTTTGTCAGTTTAAACAGCTGACATGTACACAACAAGGTGATAAAGAAATTAGGAATGCTTTTGTGGTGCAGTGGCAATGTCCTTGCTTTTGAGCAAGGTAGGTCTGATTCAAGTCCCACCTGTCCCAATGGTGTGTAACGATATCTATGAGCAGGTTGATGCCAGAGGTTCTTGAGTTGCAGTGGTTGTGTCCCTATCTCTGGGCCAGAGAAATATCTAGACAACATTGTAAACAATCTGTCTCTTTGAGATTGGCTTCATGTCCACTTTAGCAAGCAGCATATGTGAATTGTTAATTACAGTCTCTAATCTAGAATTTTATTGAGATATGAATGACATTGTCAGAGAAGCATTGAGTGCATTGATTTCCTGAGGGAGTTACTAACCAGCATGAAACACTTAATGCTAATATAGGAGTGAATTCACACAAAGGGTGCGAAAAGATGATTCAGGTAATTTTCCCAAACATGCTAGCCTCCTCCAAAAGACCCACTGGACAATATTAATCATCTATCCTTTGGTACTGGATCCACACCCAAAGCTTTTGAGTGGCTGGTGGTCTCACAAGCTCCCTTTTGGACATCCTCCATTTCATCCTCCAGCGACACCTGGGTATCTCCAGGTTAGGCCAGAGTACAGCTATCTGTAGGATGGCCAGGTAACTCACTTTCTCTCCACGAAATGGTCTCCAACTGAACCACCTGCATTGTTCACAGACAAGATGGGAAAGAAATACTTCAGAACTACTTTCAGACCAGGGCATAGCAACATTTTGGTAGTGTCTACCGTTCTATCTGTCTACACTATTGCTGAATTCTGGAAGTAGTAGGTCTGGATATTCCGAGGTCTGCCAATCACAGGCACATTGCCACTCCACTCCTACTTTATTTGAATTCAGGCAGAGATTTGGAAATTTCAGTTTCTGCTCACTCAGAAATATGGAGCATACCAAAAATCCAGCTGCTGCCTCATAGTTGGGGTGATCAAGATACACCCGCATTTTCACAGCAGAAGATGTGACATTCCGTTAAATTTAAATGGCACAAGGCTGTGTGTCTATGATTGTTCATCAACCCACCAACTGGCATTTCTTCGTTCAATATCAACACCCAAATCATTACTGCTGTTGAAGCCCGACACTGAGCATGCTCCCCCACCACACCCCAACAGTGAGCACTTCCAACCACCCCAATGCCCGACAGTGAGCACTCCCCCCTCCTCCACAACCCGACAGTGTAGCACTCCCCCCTCTTCCACACCTCGACAGTGAGCACTCCCCCCCACACCCCATCAATGAACACTCTCCCCCACACCCCATCAATGAGCACCACACACACACACACACTGGGGGCTACGATGTTGTGGCCATAACGGATACGTGGGTTTCACAGGGGCAGGAATGGTTGCTTGATGTTCCAGGGTTTAGAACGTTTAAAAGAACAGGGAGGGTGGAAAAGGAGGAGGGGGTGTAGCATTGCTAATCAGAGAGTGCATCATAGCTACAGAAATGAAGGTTGTTGAGGAAGGTTTGTCTACTGAGTCAGTATGGGTGGAAGTTAGGAACAGCAAGGAAACAGCCACCTCATTGGGGGTTTTCTACAGACCACCTAATAGCAGTAGAGAGATTGAAGATCTCACAGGTGGGCAGGTTCTGGAAAAATGCAGAAGTAGCAGGGTTGTTGTTATGGGTGATTTCAACTTTCCCAATATCGACTGGAACCTAAGTGCAGATGGTTTGGATGGAGCTGTTTTGGAGGTGTGTTCAGGAGGGTTTCCTTACTCAGTATGTAGACAGACCGACGAGGGGAGAGGCCATTTTGGATTTGGTGCTCAGTAACGAGCCAGGACAGGTGTCAGATCTCACGGTGGGAGAGCACTTTGGTGAAAGTGATCACAACTGCCTCACATTTAGCCTAGCCTTGGAGAGTGAAAGGTGCAGTTACTGAGGGAAGATATTTAACTGGGGAAAAGGAAATTATGACGCTATCAGAAAGGAGTTGGGAAGTACAGACTGGGAACAATTGTTCCACAGAAAGGGCACAGCAGACATGTGAAAACTATTTAAGGAGCAGTTGTTGCAAGTGATGCACAAATTTGTTCCTCTGAGACTGGTAAGAAGGGGTAAGATTAAGGAATCTTGGATGACGAGAGCAGAAAAGAAGGCAGCTTACGTAAGGTGGTGGAAGTAAGGATCTAGCACAGCTTTAGAGGATTACAGGCTTGCTAGAAAGGAGCCCAGAAATGGACTGAGGACAGGCAGGTGGGGGCACAAAAAAGGCTTGGCAAGAAGGATTGGGGGAACCCAAAGATGTTTTACTCATACGTGAGGAATAAGAGAATGATCAGGGAGAAGGTAGGGCCGATCAGGGATAGCGGAGGGAACTTGTGCGTTGAGTCTGAGCAGATAGGGGGAGCCCTAAATGATTTTTTTGTTTCGGTTTTCACCAAGGAAAGGGAACTTGTTGTAAATGAAAACTTGGAGGAGTTGGGATACAGTCTTCTCCAGATCAAGATTGATGAAGATGATGTGCTAGAAATTTTGGAAAACATTAAGATTGATAAGTCCCCAGGGCCAGACCAGATTTATCCCAGGCTGCTCCGGGAAGCGAGAAAGGAGTTTGCTAAGCCGCTGGCGAGGAACTTTGCCTCCTCACTCTCCATGGGAGTCATACTGGAGGATTGGAAGGAGGCAAATGTTGTTCTACTTTTCAAGAAGGGTAATAGGGAAATCCCTGGCAATTACAGACTAGTCAGTCTCACATCTGTGATCAGCAAAGTTGTGGAAAGAATTCTGAGGGATGGGATTTATGACTATTTGGCAAAGCATAGTGTGATTAAAAGCAGTCAGCATGGCTTTGTGAGGGGCAGGTCATGCCTCACAAATCTTAGTGAGTTCTTTGAGGAGGTGTCAAGACAGGTCGACGATGGTCAAGCAGTGGATGTGGTGTATATGGATTTCAGCAAGGCATTTGATAGAGCTCTCCATAGTAGGCTCATTTATAAAGTCAGGAAGTATGAGATACAGGGAGATTTGGCTATCTGGATTCAGAATTGGCTGGCTACCAGAAGGCAGAGAATGGTTGTAGATGGAAAGTATTCTGCCTGGAGGTCAGTGTTGAGTGGGGTCCCACAGGGCTCTGTTCTTGGGCCTCTGCTGTTTGTAGTTTTTATAAATGACTTGGATGAGGACGTTGAGGGGTGGGTTAGCAAATTTGCGATGATATAAAAGTTGGAGGTGTCGTCGATACTATAGAGGACTACTGCAGGCTGCAGCGTGACATAGGCAGGATGCAGAGCTGGGCTGAGAAATGGCAGATGGAGTTCAACCTGGATAAATGCGAAGTGATGCATTTTGGAAGGTCGAACCCAAATGCTTAATATAGGATTAAAGACAGGATTCTTGGCAGTGTGGAGGAGCAGAGGGATCTGGATGTGCAATACATAAATCTCCCAAAGTTGCCACTCAAGTGGATAGAGTTGTTAAGAAAGCATATGGTATTTTGGCTTTCATTAACAGGGGTATCAAGTTTAAGAGCCGCAAGGTTTTGCTGCAGCTCTATAAGTCCCTGGTGAGACCACACTTGGAATATTGTGTCCAGTTCTGGTCGCCCTACTATAGGAAAGATACAGAGGCTTTGGAGAGGGTACAAAGAAGGTTTACCAGGATGCTGCCTGGACTGGAGGGCTTGCCTTATGAAGAAAGGTTGAATAAGCTCAGATTTTTCTCTCTAGAGAGAAGGAGGAAGAGAGGAAACCTGATCGAAGTGTACAAAATAATGAGAGGAATAGATAGAGTCAATAGCCAGAGACTTTTCCCTAGGGCAGGATTGACTGGTACAAGAAGTCATAGTTTGAAGATATTAGGAGGAAGGTATAAAGGAGACGTCAGAGGTAGGTTCTTTACGCAGAGAGTTGTGAATGCATGGAATACGTTGCCAGCTGTGGTGGTGGAAGCGAAGTCATTGGGGATTTTAAGCGACTGCTAGACATGCACGTGGATAGCAGTGAGTTGAGGGGTGCGTAGGTTAAGTTACTATATTTTACATTAGGATTAAATCTCGGCACAACATCGTGGGCCTAAGGGCCTGTTCTGTGCTGTACTTTTCTATGTTCCATTCCGGCATAAAGAAATTGCCAATCGCAAATTTTAGTTTCCTGGGCAGTTCCATGGAGTCAGCCACACTGGGGATTCCACACGGTCCTGATGCACAACTCCAGGCGATACTGCTCCAATAACAGACTGGTCATTGTAATACCCCAAGTCAGTGTCACACTGCTCTGCTACCTTTATTAATTGATAATTACAGCACCTTTTTTAGGTTTGGATGAAACATCTACCTTTCCAGAATAAGCAGATTTAACCGTGTTTTTGTGAACAATGGGCTACCTATTATCTCATATTGCAACCAATATTGGACTCAATGTATACATCATTATTATCATTTTGCTGTCATTATAAATATTTTGGAGATGCCAGTGTTGGAGTGGCATGTACAAAGTTAAAAGTTACACAATACCAGGTTATAGTCCAACAGGTTTAATTGGAAACACTAGCTTTGGGAGCACTGCTCCTTCGTCAGGTGATAACCATCCGATGAAGGCGCAGTGCTCCCAAAGCGAGTGTTTCCAATTAAACCTGTTGGACTATAACCTGGTGGTGTGTGATTTTTAACATGATAAATATTGTAGCTGCCCGTGCAATCAGACAATTTGGTTAGGTTCAAACATTGGCCTAAACTGTTCATGACTCTACAGTCATGAAAAAGTCATTTGCATTATTAAATTGCAACCCAATGCAACTTTGTTAGCTTGGATTTACTTCTATTCCACTTGGATTTTACAGGCAACAGTGCAACAGCATTCACTATTGACCACAAAGACAGTTGCCATAAGACTCACTCTGGCATCAAGTCGGGGGTATTGCCAGAAAATCAGTAGCAATGTTGTCAACAAGCAGGGTAAAAGGCAAATTACATTAAAGTATTTTCACTAACAGCAAACTAAAATCACTGAATTCCTTTTCTTTTAAATTAAGTTGTCAAATATTGAAACAAGCAATTACAACTGGATTCAGAGAGAAGCTAAAATACGCACAGTTTAATTCACTTGTGGGACATAGACACCAGCATTTATTGTCTATATTTAGTTACCTCTGAGGGGGTGGTGATGAGCTGCCTTCTTGAATCAGTGCAGTCCACTGCTTTCCAAAAAAATTCAGAAGTCCTATTAATTTATAAATATATGGAATTTTGTCATCACAATAGTAAATAAACAGTGTCTTTTTACTTATGCACTATCCTGGGTGAGAAATTTGCTGGTGCTATTTGGGTGGGTTTAAACTAGCTCAGCAAGGGGGTGGGAACTTATGGTATAGTTCCACAGGAGGATGACAGGATTTCATGGTCACAGGAATGTGCTGGCAGACAGCAAGCTGGTTTAAAGTGAGTATACTTCAACGCCAGAAGTATCCATAATAAGGTAGGTGAGCTGGCAGCATGGATAGGTACCTGGAACTTATATGTTGTGGCCATTTCGGAGACGCGGATAGAGCAGGGTCAGGAGTGGATATTGCAGATTCCAGGGTTTAGACCTTTCATTAAAAGCAGGAAAGGCAGTAAAAGAGGGAGAAGTGTGGCCTTGTTAGTCAAGGATAGTGTAACAGTGGCTGAAATAACTTTTGATGAGGACTCATCTACTGGAGTAGTATGGGCTGAGGTTAGAAACATGAGAGGAGAGGTCACACTGGGAGTTTTTTATCGACCCCCACAGAGTTCCAGGGATGTGGAGAAGAGTATTGGCAAAACAATTCTGGGCAAGAGTGAAAGGAACAGGATGGTCATTATGGGGGACTTTAACTTCCCCAACATTGACTGGAAATGCTATAACTCTAGTACGTCAGATGGATCAGTTTTTGTCCAATGTGTACAGGAGGGTTTCCTGACACCATATGTTGAAGGGCTGACAGGAGGGGAGGCCACACTGGATCTGGTACTTGGTAATGAACCAGGCCAGGTGTTTGATTGAGTGGTAGGTGAGCACTTTGGAGAGAGTGACCATAATTCAGCGATGGAAAGGGATAAGTACATGTCACAGGGCAAAAATTATCAATGGGGGAAGAGCAATTATAATGCGATTAGGCAAGACTTAGGATGTATAGAATGGGGTAGCAAAATGCAGGGGATGGGGACAATCAAAATATGGAGCTGGTTTAAGGAACAGATATTGCGTGTCTTTGATAAGTGTGTCCCTGTCAGGCAGGGAGGAAGTGATAAGGTAAGGGAACCATGGTTTACTAAAGAAATTGCATCTCTTGTTAAGTGGAAGAAGGAGGCTTATGGGATGATGAGATGAGATGGTTCAGATGAGGCAATGGAGAGTTACAGATTAGCTAGGAAGGATTTAAAGAGAGAGTTAAGAAGAGCAAAGAGAGGACATGAGCACTTTTTAGCAGGTAGAATAAAGGAGAACTCTAAAGCTTTCTATAGGTATGTGAGGAATAAAAAGATGACTAGGGTAGGAATAGGACCAGTCAAAGACAGAAGTGGGAAGTTGTGTGTGTGTCCTGTGGAGATTGTAGAGGTGCTAAACGAATATTTCTCATTGGTTTTCACTTAGGAAAAGGAGAATATTGTAGAGGTGAAGACTGAGATACGAGGTATTAGACTAGAAAGGATCGAGGTTACTAAGGAAGAGATGTTATCAATTCTAGAAGGAGTGAAGGTAGACAAGTCCTCTGGGCTGGCTGAGACTTATTTGAGGATTCTCTGGGAAGCTAGGAAGGAGGCGTTGGTGCCTTTGGCTTTGATCTTTGAGTCATCATTGTCTACAGATTTAGTACCAGAAGACTGGAGCATTACAAATGTTGTGCCCTTGTCTAAGAAGAGCAGTAGAGATGACCTAAGTAATTATAGACCAGTGAGCCTTACATCTGTTGTAGGAAAGTTTTGGAAAGGATTATGAGAGATAGGATTTATAATCATCTCGCAAGCAACAATTTGATTGCAGATAGTCAACATGGATTCAAGGGTAGGCCATGTCTCACAAACCACATTGAGTTTTTTGAGAAGGTGACAAAACATGTGGATGAGGATAGGGCAGTTGACATGATATATATGGACTTCAGTAAGGCCTTTGATAAGGTTCCACATGATATGCTGTTGGAGAAAATGCAGAGGCATGGGATTAAGGGTGACGTGGCAGTTTGGATTAGAAGCTGGCTTTCTGTAAGAAGGTAGCGAGTGGTGGCTGATGGAAAATATCCAGCCTGGAGTCCAGTTACTAATGGTGTGCCACAAGGATTTGTTTTCGGACCACTGCTATTTGTCATTTTTATATATGACTTAGACGCAGGCATAGGTGGATGGGTTAGTAAGTTTGCAGATGACGCTAAAATCGGTGGAGTAGTGGACAGTATGGAAGAATGTTGCAGCTTGCAGGGATACTTGGAAAAACAGCAGAATTGGGCTGAAAGGTGGCAAATGGAGTTCAATGCAGATAAATATGAGGTGGTTCACTTTGGGAAGAATAACAGGAAGGCAGAATACTGGATCAGTGGAAAGATTCTTGGTAGCGTGGATGTGCAGAGGGATGTTGGAGGCCATGTACATACATCCCTGAAAGTTGCCACCCAGGTTGATAGTGCTGTTAGGAAGGCATACGGTGTGTTAGGTTTTATTGGTAAAGGATTAAGTTCTGGGTTACAAGATGGATGTGGAAGCATTGGAAAAGGTGCAGAGATGATTTACCTGTATGTTGCCTGGTCTGGATGGAAGATCTAATGAGGAAAGGCTGGAAGACTTGGATCTGTTCTCATTGCAAAGAAGAAGGCTAAGAAGGGATTTGATAGGTTCTGGATTACAAGATGATCAGAGGATTAGATAGGGTAGACAGTGAAAGTCTTTTTCCTAGGATGATGACATCAGCTTGTACGAGGGGGCATAGTTACAAATTGAGGGGTGATAGATTTAAGACAGATGTCAGAGGCGGGTTCTTTATTCAGAGAGTGGTAAGGGTGTGGAATGCCCTACCTGCCAATGTAGTTAACTCAGCCACATTAGTGAGATTTAAACAATCCTTGGATAAGCACATGGATGATGATGGGATAGTGTAGGGGATGGGCTTAAATTAGTTCACAGGTTGGCGCAACATCAAGGGCCATAGAGCCTGTTCTGCACTGTATTGTTCTATGTTATATTTGTGGACTGAAATAAGAAAAAGAAACTGTTTTAAACCATTGATTTTGAATGATTGCTGCAAGCTTTGAAATGCACATTACCTGACATTCATGGCAAGCATGGCAGCTCAGTGAGCAAGCCTGATTTATCACAATGCAGCAAGATTAGGTTGCATACAAACTGGAGGCAAGGGATTGTTTATCCAGTTGGAGCTTCATTTGATGGGCTCATGGACTAGTGAATAGCTATCAATGATGAAGGTCTTTTGCCTTCCAACAACTGTGTGATTGTACCTCAACTGAGAACAAGATACAGAGAAATGATCAGATCTCAGGAGCTGTCTTTCCACTCTTTGCAGTTTAAACCCACTTTAAACATAGAGAAATCCATATTATCTTTCCTTCAGCATCACTGTAAGCTGAGACTTTTAATTGTTAAGTCTTTTGTAAGTGAATCAGTTTTTTATAATCTTTCATAAGTGAACCAGCCACCCTGTACCTTTTGCAAAACAGCAGAAGCTTTCCAAAAAGAAAGCCAAGAAGAAACTTTCTTATCAGAAAGAACCAACTCAACAGTTCTTAGGAATAAGGGCTATTGAGCTACCAGTCCTGATGAAGGGTCAAGCCTGAAATGTCAACTCTCTTGTTCCTCAGATGCTTCCTGACTTGCTGTGCTTTTTCTAGCACCACACTGTATCAACTCTAACTTCTCCAGCATGTGCAGTCCTCATTATCTCCTTTTGAGCTACCTTCCCAGTTTTCCTTCGTGCATGATTTATTTCTCCCAGTGTGTGTAAGTGGAAATTTATAAGGTGATTAAAGTTTTAATTAGTAGTGTTATATTGCCAAAGGTTTATCACTGTTTACCTGTAGTTATTGCCTAATTACTTATAGTTCCATTATTGAACATTGGCAGTAAAAGCAAATTTTGACTATAAAGGAAACTAATGTTAGGCTTTTAAAACACATTAATGAATAAATATAATGAATCTCTGTTTAATCATTTGTCACTGATTTATATAATCTTGTAGTAGCTGTTATGATATTACAATGATGCAGAGGTGTGCTATTTCGCCTTGCTTGATTTGACACAATGGCCCTTTGCATTAGATAAACTGGGCATTGTAAAGTGAGATGTACTTTCAGCCTAACTTACCCACCATTATAGAGAATACACTGGAAAAAGTAAATGAGTCGAAGAGTGTGGTCTTGGAAAAGCACAGACGGTCAGGTAGCATCTAAGGAGCAGGAACATCAATGTTTCGAGTATAAGCCCTTCACCAAAATTCTCAATTAAGGGCTTATGCCCAAAACTTCATCTTTCCTGCTCCTCAGATGCTGCCTGACTGGCTGTGCTTTTCCAGCACCACACTCTTCAACTCTGATCTCCAGCATCTGCAGTCCTCACTTTCTCCTGGAAAAGGTAACTACACATATTATGAATTAAAGGAAAACTGGCAATTATAAGGTCTCATATACAAAAGGTTAAGAATTAAAGTTTGGTTCAATGTGAATATTATTGAGCAAATCAGTCACACCCAGATCTTATAAATTTGCCTTTCTTTCTGCTAGTTTCACACATTATCAAAAAATGACTCAATGGCAACTTAAAAAGTAATTACCATGATTTGTGCTCATCTCAAAATAATGTTGTTATATAGAAATGCCATTTTCAACTTATATCCTTCTGATTTTTCTGTTTCTTAAATTACTTTGTTCAAACAATTGTATCTGATAATATTTACAAAGGATACTTATTTGGAATGTTTCCCTTACAATGGGAAGGGAGCTTTAATACAGATAAAAGGGTGAATTTTCTTATTTAGCCTACCTGTGAAGAAAGAGAGGTCTTTGCTTTTCCCCATCCAAACCAAATGGGAAAAAAAGTTATTTAAGTAGTTTCCACCCTATTTGTTCACCCTGCAGGCCAGTCGTATTGCTGCTTTCCTCCCTCAGCCTGAGGTGGACATTGCATTTGTGTCATTAATGGGGAAAATGCCTATTCCATCTGTGCAAATAGCCTTGATCCTGGAATGTGGGATCCGGGGGACAGCACATCAACTGAGCCTCATCCCAAATCCACCCTGAAATTGGGGTCGTGTGGCCTCTATTTATTCAATGCACATTGAGCAATCAATCGAGCCTGATTTATCACAATGCAGCAAACATTGTTTTAACCAGCACTTCCTGAACCAGTACTCTCTATAAACTGGCAAAATATATACCTCAATACCAGACATTTACTGTATTATCACAATCTTCCCAGTGCCCGAATAGTCAGTTCAGAGTACGTGGGAGAAGGCTCTCTACCATCAAGTTTTATTTAAGGCAACTTTGTATTATTATTTAAGTAATTTATGATGTAAATAAAGTATAGCAGTGATGCATAAACTCCCTGCATAACTTAGTATGTGATTTTATATTGATTAATGTGGACCTCTTGATCAACTGGAATATTTAATCAACAAGCACACTTCTGGTTCCAGAGGTGCTGGTTAATAAAACGTACATTTCATAGCTGTTTTAGCTATAGTTACATCTTAATTGGATATTTGCTCAGAATAGTGCATGTATACAGCATTGTACGTTATTGTTTTATTCTCAAACCACTGGAAAGTAAAATATAGCTTTGATCACCCATGTACAACTCAGTTAAATTTCTAACATCAGAAATGAGCCAACAGCAAGTTAGCATTGAATTCAATAAACTACCTGACTGTAAAATTCTTGAAATTTTGAAGTTGAAGTGATTAAAAACTATATCCTGCAGCGGGTTGGTGGGGGCGGGGGTAGGTGTGGGGGCTGTGGGAGTCTAACACCCACCCTGTTCTGGAGGCCTGGATTCAAATCCTATCATGGCAGATAGTGGAAGTTGAATTAAATATCAATCTGGAATTAAGAGTGAAATGGCAGCTATGAAACCATTGTTGATTTTCAGGAAAAACCTGGTTCTCTAATGGCCTTTAGAGAAGGAAACTATGGTCTGGCCTACATGTTGCTCTTGACTCACAGTAATTTGGTTGACTCTAAATTGTCCTTTTGATAATTAAGGATGGGCTATAAAACTGGCCAAGCCAGTGACAACAACATCCTCTGAATGAAGTTTTAAAAATAACACAGAAAAATTAAAGATATAATTTGTTGTGTTTAAAAATATTTAAAAGTTGGTTTTCTAAAGTCAAAAGCATGAAAGAAAAGGGTTTCTGAACACTGCATATTGTATAATTAAGAGAGAGTTCATTAAAAGGATTAGGTAACTCTGAGTATTTTTATTCCAAATGCTCTAAAAAGCTAGATTTGATACTTTTTGACCAACCATGCACTGCCTTAAAATTAGTGATTTGGCATAAAGAGAAAATTCATGTGAAACAGCTTTTTAGAATTCACCCGTTCTTTTATATTCAGCAGAGATTTCTGTTTATTTTCCAGAGGCTACATACTGTAGAAAAGCAATTAACTCAGCTGAATCCAAATATAAAAGACACAACTACCTAAAGGTCATGGCATATTGTCAATATGAAGTCAACACATACATTATGACATAAAACTACATATTAATAATTGTTTCATTAAATAGGAGATATTGCGACTGAGGACTTGTTATTATCTGGGGCATTGTTTATCAAATGAGGTCCAATTTAGTACTGACCATTATTTCTGCAGACTTTGTTTCAGAAATAACAAAACCTGACACACTACTGATTCATTCTAAGACATTAAATGGATTACGCTTCTTGTAATTATATAACATAATGTTCTTGGCAGGAGTCCAACCCTGTCCTGGTACTTTTCCAACTGTCTCCCAATATATACAAATGTGAAGGACTATTAATTACAACTTACATCCATTAGAATTTCTAAATATTTTAATTACAATGGACCTTTACATAGATCTGTGAGTCAATACCTGTATTGCTGATCACCAACATTGTCTACTATGAAAAATTCACCTGAAAGGAGTAAAACTTTTGACAATGTTCTCCAAATTGTTTAGCCTAAGTCTGTCACTATAGAGAAGATTTTCATTAGAGTACAAATAGCTGGAAATGGAAACTATGCTGCTATCCTCTACCCTTAACTGTAATTGAATTAGTTTGTCAAAACCTATATCAGATCATTTAGACCCCTCTTTTAATCCTGCCTGCGTAGTTGTAATTATGGGGGACTAATAAATGTTTAAGCAATAATGAAATTTGAATCCTTACATTACATTAAGTATGAAATGGGAAATCTGGAGTTGTCAGTGTGTACTCAGGGTGAGCAGGATCCTTGGCCACAAGAGGCAGAGATTTATTCATTTGTTTGCAAGTTTCCTTGTCGGCCACCCAGAGAGCATAGGAGTCCCAGCACCACAGGGAAATGTTGGGCTCCATCTGCCTCAGGCTTACTGCCTCCCAAAGCTCACAACCATCAGGAGTCCCCTGCTCATTAAATATGCTGTATATAGCTTCCATGGTTCCCCAGTGGCAACCCAGAAAAATGCAATTTTCTTATACAACCCTCCAGCTTTACACATGAATCAACAGTATGATATTTAAATCAGAATTATGGGTAAAACTATTTCAGGCATCTTGGTGACATTATTGTGGATGCTTTCCTCCTCTTCTAATCCCACAAGTCACAATCCCATGCTTGGTTAACACCATGACTTTAGCATGAGTACTAGATTTTAAGATAGCATAATTATCAAGTGTAAGGAAAAATGCAGTGAAAATGGACTGACAGTTAAATTCATAATGATACAGAAGAAATAAGGGGATTATTTAAATTTGATTTGATTTATTATTATCACATGCACTTAAGTACAGTGAGAAGTTTTATTTTGCGTGCAGTAGAGGCAGCTGATAACATACAAAGACACAAAGATCACAAAGGGTGATTGAACAGAGCGAGGTATATGAAGTTACAGCTGCAAAGAAGGTGTACAGAAAACAAGATCAACATTAGATTTGAAATTTGAGATGTCCATTCAGAAGTCCAGTAACAACGGGGAAGAAGCTGTTCTTGAATCTGTTGGTATGTGTGTTTAAGCTTTTGTATCTTCTGCCTGATTAAAGAGTGGAAGAGATTGCCTTGTTGCTGCAATGAGAGTGTAGATGGAGTCAATGGATAGGAGGTTGTTTTGCGTGATAGTTTGGACTGTGTTTATAATTATCTATAGTTTCTTATGGTCCTGGGCAGAACAGTGCTGTTCTGAGCCACGATGCATCCAGATACAATGCTTTCTATGGTGCATCTGTAAAAATTGGTGAGGGTCCTTATGAACATGCCAAATTTCTTTAGCCTATTGGGGAAGAGGAGTATTGTTGTGCCTTCTTGGCCATCGCATCAATGTGGTAGTCTGGGAGAGATTGTTGGCAATTGTCAATCCTAGGAACTTGATGCTTTCAACCACCTCCACCTCAGCTCCATTGATGTAGATAGGGATGCATCCACCTCCTTGTTTCTTGATGTCAATGATCCTGATGTCAATGTAGTTTACTGACATTGAGGGAGAGGTTGTTATCTTTGCACCATGTCACCAAGCATTCCATCGCTTTCCTGAATTCTTTCATTGTTTGATAACTGGCCCACATCAGTGCTGTCACTAGCAAACTTTTAGATGGACTTCAGATGAAATTTTGCCACACAGTTACGAGTGTACAGGGAGTAGTGGGCTGAGTACGTATCCTTGCAGGGCACCAGTGTTAATCATTGTTGTGGAGGAGGTGCTGTTACCTTCCTCACTGATTGATTGTGACCTGTAAGTCAGGGAGTCGAGGATCCAGTTGCAGAGGGCAGAGCAGAGACCGAGGTCTTGGAGTTTGGAGACTAGTTTGGTTGGGATTATAGTGTTGAAGGTGGAACTTTAGTCGACAAGTAGAAGCCTGATGTCGGTATCCTTATTATCCAGATGTTCCAGTGATGAGTGCAGAGCTAGGGAAATGACATCTGTAGTGGGCCTGTTAAGTTGGTAGGCAAATTGTAGCGGATCAAGGCAGGCTGGGAGGTTAGAGTTCATAGAACATAGAATATTTTAGTGCAGTACAGACCTTTCAGCCCTCGATGTTGCGCCAACCTGTGAAACCAATCTGAAGCCCATCTAATCTACACTATTCCATTCTCATCCATATGCCTATTCAATGACGATTTAAATGCCTGTAAAGTTGGCGAGTCTACAACTGTTGCAGGCAATGTGTTCCACATCCCTACTATTCTCTGAGTAAAGAAACTAACTCTGACATCTGTCCTATCTCTATCACACCTCGCTTTGAAGCTATGCCCCCTCGTGCTAGCCATGTGGGCCATGACTAACCTCGGGAAGCACTTCATAATTGTGGAAGTCAGAGTCATTGGGCGATAGTCATTGAAGCATGTTGCATGTGTTTCCTTTGGTACCAGGATGATGGTAGGCTCCTTGAAGCAAATATTTGTACATAAGTACAGGGATGCCTTGTAAATTCTTCAGATAAAAAATGGTGGGTATATGGTAGAGCAAAACACAAATGGTGAAAAAGGAAATCTGTTGGAAAGTTAAACTTTAAAATAAATTATTCATGAGATATTATGCAAGTAGGGATATGTATTAGTAATAGTTTATGATAAATAAAAGAAATGTTGGAAATGCCAAAAATAAACTAGAAAAAATTATTGAGATAGGTGTCCTTGTGATGGGATAGTCGTTGTCGCTTGTGCCAGAAACAAGAAAACAATTTATGACTATATGAATGCTTTGAGAGATTTAACAGAATAAGGGAAGCATGAGAGCCCTAAAGTTGCTGAAGTACTACTTTGTGTATGCTTCCATTATTGAAAATGATGCTAAGACATTGGTGGGGCCTGCTGGATGGAAGTAGTGTTAAATCAATCCCAAAAAAAACTGCAACTATCTTTATCTAGACTTAACCCAAGGTTAACTCAATAGCATTTACTCATTTAGCTCATGGTGAAAGAGGAAGCAGTTTAAATATATGAAGAATTTAAAATTGACAAGGGGGAGACATTGGATATGCTGTCTGTACTTACTAATAATAAGGTATTAAGTCTAGATGGGATGTATCCAGTGATTTTGGAGGAAGTGAGAGTGGAAAATCCAGAGGCACGGATTTAATTTTCTGAATTTCTTTAGTCTGAAAGTTGGTTCCAGAAGACTTTACAGTCCTTTTGAGAAACGTGTGTAAGGATAAGCCCAGCAACTAGAGGCCAGTCAGTTTAACCTCAACAACAGGGAAGCCTTTAAAAATTAAAATTCAGGACAAAATTAGTCTTCATTTGAACAAATGTGGGTTATTTAAGGAAAGCCAATATGGATTTGTTAAGGACAAATAGTATTTAACTAACATGCTGCAGTCTTTTAACAAGGTAACAGAGAGGGTTGATGAGGGTAATGCTGCTGATGTTGCTGCCAACAGACCCTAGGTTATTATGCTTTCAGATGAAATATCTCAAATTGTTCAGCTCCCAGGTGAGGAAGTATGAGCTGGCTTCCTTTCTTTGTTCACCCATCGTTTCACTCCCCATGCATTTCTTTTGGAGTCTGCTATGATGGAGATTCTGTAAGGTTCCATGTTCAATACCTATCATTGCTTCACAAATGAAAAGCTGGCCATCAGAAAATGATACAACAGACATAGAAACAGATTAGAAATTAGAAAAGCGTTCAACAAAATAGCAAGTTAAAAGTTAAACATAATGAAAGTATCTGGATTGTTCGTGAAGCGTATAACATCAGTATTGAACAATCAATCAGAGGATTCTCGGTTTTACCATTTAGTTGAAATCTATGTTGACTAGTTGGTTTCCAGCACTCAGAGTGAGCGGATTCCTTTGACCAGCTATGTGGTGGTTCATCATGGCTGGTTCTGTGACCTTGATAGCACACTGGCACTCAAACTGAAGCTAGTAGGCACAATTGCTTTAGCTCACATTACAACATGAACACCTCAGCTCATCACAATTCTTTCTTCCATGAGAACACACAGACCACGGTTGAACTGGCATTTAACCCTTATTCTTGCATATTCTCGAAAGAGGATAACTTAAAACTTATTACTCACTCAGACTCATCATGTTTACTATGTGAGATGACTCCCAGGAGATTATGATTCAGCATGAATTTAAAAGATTTCAGAAGGATATAAGATGAGCGTCATGGCAACCTGGCACAGATATGGTCAATGTGATCCCAGTAACCACAGATGCTTTGCAGATTGATGGAATAGAATCATTTTCTATTGATGAACTCAGCCCGATTATTTTATGGTGCCCTCCATGTGATATGTGTACAGCCGATAGCACCCTGTAACCAGGGGAATCCAATCATGTTGGCAAAGATACTTATCAGACTGCATTGCTGATCTTGTCAGAGGAAAAAGAGATGAAAACAGTGCGATCTAACTCAAATTCCATCAGTAATAGCCTTTGATCACTCAGTGAGTAAGGGATCCCACACAAGGCCCTAGTGGCTCTTTCAAAATAGCAAGTTGCATAAAAGTTGAGTGCAACTGTCACCTTGATGGTCACCAGAACGGGATGGGCACTCACTCCCTCAGGTCACAGGTCCTGTTCCAGCAGCTGGCATAGTTCTATGACAAGGTTGTGGACATCCTCAGTCTACAGCGACACTGGACCTCAGAAATCTGGAGGGAATTCCATTGAGGATTGTCAAATTTGGCGCTCTGCTACTTCCTTTGCATTCTGAGTGGACCTTCATCTGTCATCTCTTGCTGAATGGCAATGCTCTTGAATTAGTGTGCTGGACTCCCCTAACTGAAATCTGATTCCCTTTCACCTGACTGAGAACTACTCCACTTAGATGTGAATACATTGCCAATTGGTTGATGCACATGCAATGTGTTTGCATATCTGATGCTGGCACAAGGTGCATGTGTGAGATTGACATCACACAGTGCCATGTAGCAACATGTCCACCCCCTTAGACTGCTGACCACTGACAACCTTGAGAAGCTGCCTATATTTGTGTCTACACTAAAAGATAAAGCAAGGCAAGACAGAACTACTGTGAGCCTTTATGCTCTGGCTGAGGGAATGCAATGACATGTTCACCATTTGCAAATTCTCTTGAAGTGGTATTGCTGCATACACTATCTTTAAAATAATGTGGATTTGTTCATGAATGGAGTTCTTAATATAATACAAAAATGTATCATGGCTTATGAATTTAGAGAATTCTTGAACCTTTAGGGTACAAGGATGTAGTGAGATTGCCATTGGATTTTAATTCAAGGATAATTGGACAATTTTAAGCTGCATTGTTAGGACTGAACAATAGAGGAACAGTGGAGCCAAACGACAGTTGATCTTAGGAACAGTGGAGCCTCATGAAAACTGCATTTGCTATTTTAAATCTGAACTTATGCTCTGAATCAGATAGTGATGGGAAATTTTCCAGCTTTCAGTCACTACCTTGGAGCAGTTCACATGAATGATTGGATCTTCAATTCAGAGGATGCAGATGTCAATTGGAGTTAGACTAGCACAGACTGGGGCAACCAAACTGATAGACCAAGGTATGCTAGTTAAAAACTCCACCCTGATTCTCTGAGTGTACCTGTTAGTCCTTTATGGGTTAGTTAGCTCAGTTGGCTAAATGGTTGCTTTGTGATTCAGAGTGATGCCAACAGCATGGGTTCAATTCTTGCACCATATGCGGTTATCTTCAAGGACTCTCCTTCTCAACCTCTTCCCTCTCCTGAGGTATGATGACCATTGGGTTAAATCACCAGCAGTTGTCTCTCTCTGTAATGAGAGGGTGTCCATGTGGCCTGGCAGCAGAATGGTGACTTTACCTTCATCTTTTTATGAAATATTGATGCCTCTACTCCTTGTTCTCATACTTCTTCAGTCCATCAATGCAAACTCAAACCAAACAATGACTCCTCCTCTCCTAATTGCACTTCATGCCTTTCATACCAGCTTATTCTATGTCCTATCCATGGACCACTTTAGCCCCTCTGTTGGTTTAATATCAATTCACACTGACTGACCGACCACACTTTGACTTTACACATTCCATGCCACTCATCTGTTAACTGCTATGGGTTGACCTCAGAAACCATGTTGAGACAAAATAACATAACATTTCAAATATTTGTTTTAATCTCTGCTATATTAAAAGAAGTTTGTTCATTAATGTCCATTCAATAGATTTAACTTATAAATACAAAATCCCTCATAAATAAAAAGCAGGCTTGTATCCATAGCTCCATATCAAAGCCAGCTAATATTTTAATAACCTCTTTGAGCCATGTTTCAAACTGCGAACTTAGGATCCCCTTCTGAGATAATGGTCGGTTGTGAAAAACTAACAAGGATTAATAATGTCATAATGATAATGTTCGCAGCAATATCATCAAAGGGCCATTATACTGCTGGAACATATTCTTTCATTTCTCATCAGTACTGGTAGCCAAATGTTTTACCTTTTAAAAGACTGCAAATATAAATAATTTCATGCATGGATACAACTACAGACTTTGTCTGCACTCAAAGAGCATTTATGCTTACTGCAAAAATTCATAAATCCCTTGTGACAGTTAAAGCTGTTGCTGTAGTGAAACAGGGGTCAGTTTGAACTCAAACACTGAGATTCCTTCATGTGTGAGTGACACTCTGCCTGCTTTCCCCTACAAGCTAAAACTGGCTTCATCTGGAATGACTGTGGGACTTCTGGAATTGGATCTTGTCCATTAATTTTAAAGTTTTTTTTGTCTATTCACAGGATGCAGGTGTCACTGGCCAGGTCAGCATTTATTACCCATCCCTAATTGCATTAAGTTTCAACCACATTGCTGTGGGTCGAGAGTCACATATAGGCCAAATGAGATAAGGATGGCAGTTTCCTTTCCAGGAGGGTATTAAGTGTACCAGATAGGTTTCTCCCCTGACAATCAACAATGGTTCGAGATATTTATTGAATTCAAATTCTACCATGGCAATATTCAAACCCAGGTCCCCAGAATATTACCAGGGTCTTTGGATTAATAGTCTAGTGATAAAGTATGAGGCCATCACCTCCCCAATTAAGTCTACTAAGTATTCATGATTGTGTGGAAATCTGGATCTTAATCTTCTCCTACAACAAAGGATTTGAAAATAAATGATTAAGTTTTCAAGTTGATGATAGAATTGGTTTCTGTCCAGGTAGATGAGATAATTAGTGGGCGGCACGGTGGCACAGTGGTTAGCACTGCTGCCTCGCAGCGCCAGAGATCCGGGTTCAATTCCCGCCTCAGGCGACTGACTGTGTGGAGTTTGCACGTTCTCCCCGTGTCTGCGTGGGTTTCCTCCGGGTGCTCCGGTTTCCTCCCACAGTCCAAAGATGTGCAGGTCAGGTGAATTGGCCATGCTAAATTGCCCGTTGTGTTGGGTAAGGGGTAAATGTAGGGGTATGGGTGGGTTACGCTTCGGCGGGTCGGTGTGAACTTGTTGGGCCGAAGGGCCTGTTTCCACACTGTAAAGTAATCTAAAAAAAAAAAAATAATAATTGAAATTGAAAGGGCTGGTAGAATACTTTAAGCAGTCAGCTTGGATATTAGGAATACTCTTTATTAAAGTATTGCTCTCTGCAACAATTGTGCTGTCTACAAATTTCTTCACTCTATTATGACACCAATTGAGAATGATTAAGTCAGGATTCAGAATAGCAACCACAAATTGTATTTTAATTTATTTTTACTATAAATTGTGGTATTTCGGTGTTCCTTCTCTTCCAGTACCATGCTAAAGTGATTTTATACAGCATGAAATTGCTTCAAATATTAGTAAGTTGAAATACAATTGTTTTTCTCCAGCAGTTTTCTTAACATGCTTTCATTATTTCCCTAAGTTTAGCATCAAGAGGGTTAAAATATTATTTTATTATTTCAGAAGAAACCCAGTTATCAACACCATACACATTGCTGGTACAATAAACAATTTTCTACTCATAATTTAAAATATCATGCAATATTTTCCAGGCATAATCATTCAATTATATAAAACTCACTTCTCCCATAGTTTGATTTATAGTCTTCATGCACTCAACTATTTCCATAACATTTGATATACACTCTGCTTCATTGCTGGTTTTTACATTTTTTTATGAGTTCATGTCAGCAGCTCATAAGCAAATGTCCTTTATTTGTCTGATATGATTGATATGATCCAATCTGTCAGAATATGAAAAGGCAGATAACATTTCAAAATTATTTAGAAGTTCAGGCCTCCATAAGTTCTTGTAAGTATTCAAAATAAAGTCATACTGAGAAGAGAATTGGAGGCATACTTAATAGGTAATTTACTTTGGAAGCAATCATCATTTTATCAAGTCAACTTTAGCCCACAGAGACTGCAGTAAATTAGTTCATATTTCTATGTCTGCCTGTAGTTGAGAGATTAATATTTTGAATAGCAATTGCCTCAAGGTCATATGAATTTGACTACCTAAATACATGAAACTGTTCAGAGATGACAATGAGATATTTGAATAAAGTCAGGTTTTATGCAGAATTTAGACACAGGACTGGTAAATGTGTTCACCTATCTACTGAAAACAAAAAAAAAATCAGGAAATCTAACATGTCATTTATCAAAATTGATATTATACCAGACTCTAACTTCATTCACTTTATGTCTACATCAGATTCATGATTCTATATATGGTATGTACATCTATTATATCTAATAGGTGACATTTTGGTTCCAGAACAGTTGCCAAACCTCAATTACAGATTGTACACCCCAGATTCTTGGGTATGGGAGACAGGTGTCAATAAGTTAACTAGGAGAAAGTGAGGACTGCAGATGCTGGAGATCAGAATCAAAAGTGTGGTGCTGGAAAAGCACAGCCAATCAGGCAGCATCAGAGGAGCAGGAGAATCAACGTTTTGAGTACGTCAATTCTCCTCTCCTCGAATGCTGCCTGATCGACTGTGCTTTTACAGTACCTACTTTTTAACTGAGGCCAAAAGTTAAGCCAAGATCCAGTTTCAAAGCACCTAGTTTGTCAGCTCTCATGAAATTCTGACAAATGTAGGAGCTGTTTCTTTTTGTACCCAATTCTCTTGATGTGGAGATGATGAGACATGATCCTAGGTAGTCCTCTGACAATCTTTTTAACTCCAATCCTGGAATGAATGGTGTATTTATCCTTTATTCTTTCACTGACATGGGTATCAGTGGCAAGGCCAGCATTTTTTCCCAAACCCTGATTGCCTGTAAAACAAATGGGTCTGGAGTCACATACAGGCTAGACTGGATAAGGACAGCAGATTCCTTTTCACATTAGTGATCCAAATGACAATCCAACAATCAAAAATGGTTTTCTGGTCACCCATCGATTAGTATTTAATTCCAGAGATATTAATTGAATTCAAATTTCCATTCTGCTGGGGTGGGATTCAATACTATGTCCCCAAAGCAGTCTGGGTCTTTGGCTGACTAATGAGAAAGCACTACACTACCACACATCAGCTAACTTTCTCAAGATGAAAACAAAACCTACAAATCATGGAAGTATTTAGTCGGACAGTCATTCAATTGAAAAATAATACATTATGTTAAGTCACTATAATTATAAATTAATAATTTCAAATGGAAGTTTCATCATAATTGCTTTATGTATAGCTTTCAGGAAAAACAAAGCAATGCTGAACCTCATGGAAAAGTCTTTTATCTCCAGAAACCTGAGCTGGATTTAATTATTAGTCCATAAATAAAAGTTCAGTCTCCCAAACCTCTGTAACATGTCATTTCCTGTAAACATTTCTTAAAAGGTAGAAGGCAGGTTTTCTTGTTCCTGTTTCTGGATGCACTGAATCATTTATAAGCAATGCAGTGCATGTTCAGGCTTTAGAAAACTGTGATGGATATCCTAGAATTTAGCACCATTGGATGCAAGGAGCTTCTGGGTTTGATTTTGTTAAACACGAGGAACATGAATGTGGTAAAACTTCTCTCTCTGTCTTATGTTTCTCTGTACTGTCTAGCATGCAATGGTCTATCTGAACCAAAAATTAAGCAAGTGATAACATGCATTACAAGCTTTATCATGGCAGATGGGAAGTATTTTAAAGGATTTACTTTGTTTAAGTTATGATTGAAATTGAATGATTTACTTTAAATCTTTTACTTTGTTTACCTCCTTTTAAAGAAACTTGCACTTACCAAATTACAATCATATTTCCATATTAGTTACAAGAAATTCAAAGTGAAGTTCAATCACAATTATACATGAAACTATATAGAATGAATGATATAATTTTATATAATTGGATTATTTACATATCAACAAATGAAATTGAGATGTCTGAAATTGAAAGGATGTCGCAGAAATTTGCGACATTTTCTAACCCTAGTTGTATGTTACAGTAAATATGGGAACTGCAGCCACCTCTCTTCTATTGAAGTGGGTGTCAATGAAGTCCTGTCTGGCTCGTGGTATCCATCACAGCTGAACTCTGTCATGGACAATGCCAGCTTCCTCCACTCCAATGTCCTCCTCCTCCTCAGAAAACTATTTTTGTTACCCCAGTTCCTTTGCATCCGGACATTGCCCCAGCACCTACTCCAATTGTTCTGTCCAACTTGAAGCCCCAGACAGTACTGAAAGCTAAAACTAAATATCCTACTTCTGTGGGAGATTGACCCCACCCGTTCAGGTTGCTTCTATTATTCCAACTTTTAAAAAAACTGAAAGCCTCACAAGCTATTTACTTTATTGGCTTTGTAGCAGAGTGCTTTCCACATCAACCTTTCATCATAAAAAATACCAAGATAAATTACACCTCTGAAAACCATAGTGTCATCACACACTATCGTCCCGAACTGGACCCACTCTTTTGCAATTTGTATATTTTTAAAAAGTCCTTTGTAATTCTACCTCCCAATGCTTTCACTTTGTTCTTCTAATTTCCTCTACAAGTGCCCCCCAGAACTTTTTATACTTCTCTAGGGACTCTGCCATAGTGAGCCCATTGAATCTGCTATAAGATTCCTTTCTTATCTCCCTCGATATCAAGGTTTCTCCAGTCTTGGACCCACCCTTTGTCCCTAAGAGAACATATTCGTCCACTCATCTGTCTATTTCCTCCTTGAATGCCTCCCACTGCCCTGACATAGTTCTATCTGCAATAGCTGCTTTCAGCACACTTGGGCCAAATTTGAGCTTATCTTTGTGGCATTAGCCTGTCCCGAGTTTAAAACTTTTAATACTGACCCATTCACATCTTTTTTCCATAACTATCATAAATCTAACTGAGTTATGGCTACTATCCCCAAATTCCTCCCGCACTGATATACCTTCACCTGCCTGGGCACATTTCCAAATATTAGGTCCAAAACTGCCACTTCTCTTGCTAAGGTTTCTACATAGTGGCTCAAAATGTTCTTCTGGATGCAATTTAAGAGTTTTATTTCCTCATTCCTTGCACACTAAATCTATCCCAATTAATATTTCGGATAGTTGATATCCCATACTATTAGTGCCCTCACTTTTCCTTTAATTGTCTGAAATTTAATTTCATAGTTGATCCTCACCTTGTTTGCACCTCTCAAAATTGGTCATTCATTTAGTTTAATCATTTTTAATCTGTATTTTAACCCTATTTACCTAGCCAAGAGATGGTTAATTATTATTTAATATCTTCATTGTAAAAAGGAAACACAGCAGCACATGTGCTTTGGATAGACTACTTAAATTATAACAGTTTTTAAGAAATGTAATATTTCATATTTTACAATATAGTACACTGTCCTGTTCTATCTCTGTCTGTATACCTGAGCATGGTCTGTCTTCTAACCCAAGGTATTCTTGCTTCCTTCAGGCTGCAACCTGCAGTAACTCTTTTCTGTTTCACTGAAGCTGTTCCCTAGTGTTCCATATTATGCTGTGTTTTATGTCCTACTTTGCAAAGATCTTCCTAGTTTCTCCAACCTTGTTTCTTTGTTGCACCAGTCTACCATCTTAGGCTCTGACAGACACCATGTAGGATTGGAAATGCTCTTCCTTCAACCTTCTACCCTTTTCTGTGACCATGGAAATTGCTGTAAATGCCTTCACACATAATGTGTGATATTTATTAATTTTAATTATTATTTTATAATAATTTATTTTCAAGATTAAATTAATAGCATGAGAATCCATTCTTGATTTTGATTAATTTCTATATTCAATAAAGAGATATAATCACTTTTGTTAACAAATAATCATTTGACATATGGCAACAGTAATTGCTATTAGATACCCTTTGACTATTGTCCAAATCTCCACCTCCAGAGTTTGAGTTTAACAGAGTTTATGGTTATTGCCTTTAGAATAAAAAAAAAACTACAGATAAACTCTTCAATAATTTGTAATCTCTTTTAAAATAAAATCATAGCTTGCTGTTCCGATCAGTCATTATACAAAATAAATTAATTCAGCATGGTGATGTCACAAAACTCATGTTGTAACGGACTATTTAATCAATTTTATGCCATCTATCTGATCCCCAGAGCATCAGAATAAACATCTGTGATATAACAAGATGTTCACAACTACTTCGGAAACTGTGATGGATGAGATTCTGAATTCCAGTGACATGACACTAGGAAGGAGATTTACATGCACACATGTAAAATAAGGTGCAAGCCTGTGCATTTGTGTGCGGAGGTGCATTCATACATATATTTTGCCTTAGGAGTATTGTCAGTATGAGGAAAAGAAATCTACATTTGTGTATTATTTTAATTGAAATTTTCACTGACGTAATGTAATCTTTCCTGTAATGGGGATAAGCAGACCTATCCCCTAGTTGTTTCAGTCCAGTAGTCTTGATGAAAGTGCAACTGAATGGACATTAATAAGAGCAAAAATAGCTTTTGTAATGATTCTTCCTCCAATCAAATAACAAATTAACACTTCACGTTGTGTTTTGTAGATCAAGAATGGACATGTAAAAAGTGATAGTGAGATTCTGAAGTACAGCCAACCGCAAACATGTCATTGTTCTCAGTGAAGAAGCAAAACTGAAATTAAAGCTTAAACCTTTCAACATGCAGTAAAGTCTTCTAAACTCAAGGGTACACAAGCCCAGTCGCTCCAGTCTTTCAGTGTAAGGTAATCCCGCCATTCCAGGAATTGACCTCTTGAACCTACGCTGCATTCCCTCAATAGCCAGAAATTACTAATCAATGGTCAGCTCACAAAATTACTGTCCACAGTGGATTTCTGCTGCTCAGAATAGTATTTAATTTCACTTTTTTTCTCTAGACACAGCGGCAGTCGTTTCCAGATGACAAGTTCCATTATGTAGCTAGATTTGTACAAAGTCAACAATACTGAAATTATCTATATCATACTTAGAGTCATAGAGTCATACAGCACAGAAACAGATCCTTTCTTCCAACCTGTCTATGCTGAACAAAATCCCAAACTAAACTAGTCCCACCTGCCTGCCTATATCCCTCCAAACCTTTCCTATTCATGTATTTATCCAAATGTCTTATAAACATTGTAATTGTGCTCACGATTGTGCGTTTCCTCAGGAAATTCATTCCACACGCAAACCACCCTCTATACTTCATTGCTAGACTCAAATTACCAGACATTTTCATAAACCAGTGCCAATTTGTCATACCATTTATCATTCATCAGCTCATCTAAATATGTCTAGAAAACATTTCTAGCCAAAACAGTACCAATTATGTTCCACTGATGATGAGCACCATACTGACTATAGAATGTACAGTTCATCTTCCTAGCTAGCTACAGCTTTTTAAAAATCTCTTAATGTATTATGGTCTAGTTTCCTGGAATTACTACTTTCAGAATGAATCAATTTCCCTATCTCGTTAATCCCCAATTTTCTTTTTACCTAGTTATAAAAAGCATCAGATCTTTTCATGAGAAACCAAGCTGAAGAACTAAGGACCATTACTGAGACCTCATTGAGGTGATATTGCTATGAGATTAATTGGATTATAGAGGCCAGCAAATACTAAATTTGAATTTCAAAAGCCTAAACTTTCCATATTGGCAGCACGGTGGTCCAGTGGGGTAAGCACTGCTGCTTCACAGCGCCAGGGATCTGGATTCAATTCCACGTATGGGCGACTATGTGGATTTGATACCCTACATATTAGATTCCCTCCAGTGGGGAAACAGGCTACTCAGCCCAACAAGTCCGCACTGACCCTCTGAAGAGTAACCCACCCAGACCCATTTCCCTACCCTATATTTACCTCTGACTAATTCACCTAACACTATGGGCAATTTAGCATGGCCAATTCACCTGACTTGCACATCTTTGGACTGTGGGAGGAAACCGGAGCATCCAAAGGAAACACACGCAGACACAGGGAGAATGTGCAAACTCCCTGACACATAGAGTTTGTACATTCTCCCCATGTCTGCATGGGTTTCCATTGGGTGCTCCGGTTTCCTCTCACAGTCCAAAGATGTGCAAGTTGGGCAGATTTGTCATGCTAAATTGCTTGTAGTATTCAGGGGTGTGCAGGCTAGGTGGGTTAGCCATGGGAAGTACAGGGATTGGGTTTGGGTGGGATGCTGTTCTCTGTGGACCCATTATGCCAAATGGTATGTTTCCACACTGTCGGGATTCATGATTTCTATAATTAAACATTGTAGGAGAAGGGAAAGATCAAGGAATGGATTTTCATTACAGAGGTAAAACTTGGGAGTTGGGGCATTTCCCAATGTTGAAATCCTACCTCATGTGATGCAGTGCTTGGTGTGTACTTGAAGTTGCCAATGGCAGAGACATGCTCATGGTGGAAATAGGCAAGCAAATGCTGAGGTAGGCAGATTAAAAGGCTTACCTCCATGCATAGGGACATGGGCTCCACTTCCCAGTAATTGATAAATTCTTGATAAACTAAGAGATTAAATGTTATAGGCTCTAAAATCAGATCAGCCATCATCTTATTGAAAGGTGGACCAGGCTTGAAAGGTCATGTGATCTACCACAGCTTCCTGAAGTGTGGCAACCAGAATTAGATGCAATACTCCAGTTATAGCCTTGTGCTCAGTGATGACCAGATTGCCTCCAGTAGGGTACTTAACCTGATGCAGCAATGCTTGCATTATCCCTTATAACTGTCCCTTAAAAACTAGATATGGGTAACGTGGCAATGAAGACTCTAACAGAAAGTTTACTGATGTATACAAACTGTGTATTTTGGCCAACATTAGATTATTCAACCCCAGGGTGTAGCATGTTTCAATCAAGGTGCCATGTGTCAAATGGCACAAGATAATGTCTTAACATTTTATCCTCAGGTCAATGCTATGATGCAGTAATGATTTTGTGAGTATGTCTATTAAAGAGATGCTGATGTATTAATTGTAAAATACACTAAATCCCTCTTCATGAAGTCCATGACCCCATATACTTTTCTGACTAGTCTCTTAATATGTTTTTCCTCCTTTGGTGTTCTATGCACATGCATTTTGGAAAGGCAAATCAAGGTACATAGAACATAGAACATAGAACAGTACAGCACAGAACAGGGCCTTCAGCCCACGATGTTGTGCCGACCTCAAATTTCTGTGACAGGACTTAAATATTTAATGACAAGATCCTGGGGAGTATTGATGAACAAAGACACCTGGAGTCCAGGTTCATAGTTCCTTGAAAATAGGTAGATAGAACAGTGAAGAAGGGATTTGGTATGCTTGACTTTATTGGTTAGAGTATTGAGTATAGGAGTTGGGAGGTTATGTTGACCGTGAGAACCTTTTTCCACATATGGAGTCAGCTATTACGAGGGGTCATAGCTTTAAATTAGGGGGTGGTAGGTATAGGACAGATGTTAGGGGTAGATTCTTTACTCAGCGAGTCGTGAGTTCATGGAATGCACTGCCAGTAGCAGTGGTGGACTCTCCCTCTTTATGGGCATTTAAGCGGGCATTGGATAGGCATATGGAGGATAGTGGTCTAGTGTAGGTTAGGTGGGCTTGGATCGGCGCAACATCGAGGGCCAAAGGGCCTGTACTGCGCTGTATTCTTCTATGTTCTATGTTCTATGTTGCGGCATTGGTTAGGCCACTTTTGGAATATTGTGTGCAGTTCTGGTCTCTCTGCCATAGGAAGGATGTTGTGAAATTTGAAAGAGTTCAGAAAAGATTTACAAGGATGTTTCCAGGGTTGGAGGATTTAAGCTCTAGGGAGAGGCTGAGTAGTCTGGGGCTGTTTTCCCTAGAGCTTTGGAGGCTGAGGGGTGACCTTATAGAGGTTTATAAAATCATGAGAGGCATGGATAGGATAAACAGACAAAGTCTTTTCCATGGGGTGGGGAAGTCCAGAACCAGAGGGTATACGTTTAGGGTGTGAGGGGCAAGATATAAAATGGACCTAAGGGGCACCTTTTTCATGCAGAGAGTTGTGCATGTACGGAATGAGCTGTCAGAGGAAGTGGTGGAGGCTGATACAATTACAACAGTTAAAAAGCATCTGGATAAGTATATGAGAGATATGGGCCAAATGCTGGCAAATGGGACTTGATTAGTTTAGGATACCTGCTTGGCATGAACGAGTTGAACCAAAGGGTCTGTTTCCATGCTGTACAGTTCTATGAGTCTATGACATGTGATCTGTAGTCTGACTTTTTAGAACTGTACCATTAAATCTACTTTGCCTTTCTGTATGCTTTCTGCCAAATTGCATCAGCTCACAATTCTTTATTAATTTCTGTCTGTCATTTATATGCCCATTTTGCCACTGTCTCTTATAACCTTTTGCAGTCAATTAGCATCATCCTCATGATTCAAATCTTGGGATTTCCTCCAAACACCACTATGAGTGCACCTACACTAAATGGACTGTAAAGGTTCACAAAGGCAATTCACAATCACCTGCTTGAGTGCAATTAAGCTTGGGCAGTAAATTCTGGTCTTGCCAGTGAATCATGTCTCCCATGAACAAGGAAAACCAATTCTTCTTTTGTCTTGCAACTTTTTTTTTGCTATTCACACAAGGGGATGTGGGCATCACAGGAGTCAGCATTTACAGCCTGCCTAGTTACTGTCTTCTTGAACCACTACAGCCCATATGCTGTAGGTTAAGCCAAAATACTGTTAGGGCAGAAATTCCAGGATTTTAACCCAAATACAGTGACTGAATGGCGAACTATTTCCAAATCAGGATTGTAAGTAGTTTGGAGGATAACTTGTAGATGGTGGTGTTCTCAATATCTGCTGTGCTTGTCCTTTTAGATGGAAGTTTTTATGGGTTTGGAAGGTGTTGTTGAATGATCTTTCTGCAGTGCATCTTGGTACTCTGCTGCTGCTGAGCGTCGGTGATGGAGGGAATATATGCTTTTGGATGTGATGTCAATCAAACAGGCTACTTTGACCTGGATGTTGTCAAGCTTCTTAAGTGTTGTTGGAGATGTACTCATCCAGGCAAGCGGGGAGTATTCCATCACAGTCTGAACATATGCCTTGTAGTGGATGGTAAACAGGTTTTAGGGAGTCAGAAGGTGAGATACTCACCACAATATTCCTAGCCTTTGATCTGCTCTTGTAGCCACTGTATTTATTTCGCGATGATATGGAGGATCCAGTGTTGGATTGGGGTGGACAAAGATAAAAATCATACAACACCAAGTTATAGATCAACAAGTTTGTTTCGAAGCACAAGCTGTTGGAGCACTGCTCCTTTTTCAGGTGGTTGTGGAGAATAAGACCATCAGACACAGAACCTATAGCAAAAGATTATAGTGTCATGCAACTGAAATGATATATTGAACAAACCTGGATTGTTGTTAAGTGTTTCATCTTTTAGATTATTTCAGTTCATTTATATGTAGATAACTTAAGGTTTTATAAGAAAAGGTGACAATGCATTAAAAGTGTGAGATTACAGTCTGGCTGTATCCTAATCTTGAGTCAGACAGGCTCTACTAAGAATCATAGAGTCATAGAGGTGTACAGCATGGAAACAGACCCATCCATGCCAACCAGATATCCCAACCCAATCTAGTCCCACCTGCCAGCACCCGGCCCATATCCCTCCAAATGCTTCCTATTCATATACCCATCCAAATACCTCTTAAATGTTGCAATTGTACCAGCCTCCACAACTTCCTCTGACAGCTCATTCTATACATGTACCACCCTCTGTGTGAAAAAGTTGCCCCATAGGTCTCTTTTATATCTTTCCCCTCTCACCCTAAACCTATGCCCTCTAGTTCTGGACTCCGCGACCCCAGCCTATTTATCCTATCCATGCCCCTCATAATTTTGTAAACCTCTATAAGGTCACTCCTCAGCCTCTGACGCTCCAGGGAAAACAGCCCCAGCCTGTTCAGCCTCTCCCTGTAGCTCAAATCCACCAACCCTGGCAACATCCTTGTAAATCTTTTCTGAACCCTTTCAAGTTTCACAACATCTTTCCGATAGGAAGGAGACCTGAACTGCATGCAATATTCCCACAGTGGCCTAACCAATGTCCTATACAGCCACAACATGACCTCCTAGCTCCTGTATTCAATACTCTAACCAATAAAGGAAAGCATACCAAACGCCTTCTTGACTATCCAATCTACCTGCGACTCCACTTTCAAGGAGCTATGAACCTGCACTCCAAAGTCTCTTTGTTCAGCAACACTCCCTAGGACCTTACCATTAAGTGTATAAGTCCTGCTAAGATTTGCTTTCCCAAAATGCAGCACCTTGCATTTATCTGAATTAAACTCCATCTGCCACTTCTCAGCCCATTGGCCCATCTGATCAAGATCCTGTTGTAATCTGAGGTAACCCTCTTCACTGTCCACTAAATCTCCAATTTTGCTGTCATCTGCAAACTTACCAACTGTACCTCTTATGCTCGCATCCAAATCATTTATATAAATGACAAAAAGTAGAGGACCCTGCACCAATCCTTGTGGCACTCCACTGGTCACAGGTCTCCAGTCTGAAAAACAACCCTCCACCACCACCCTCTGTCTTCTACCTTTGAGCCAGTTCTGTATCCAAATGGCTAGTTCTCCCTGTATTCCGTGAGATCTAACCTTGCTAATCAGTCTCCCAAGGGGAACCTTGTTGAACCCCATATTGAAGTCCATATAGATCACATCTACTACTCTGCCCTCATCAATCTTCTTTGTTACTTCTTCAAAAAAAGTTTGTGAGACATAATTTCCCACGCACAAAGCCATGTTGACTATCCCTAATCAGTCCTTGCCTTTCCAAATACATGTACATCCTGTCCCTCAGGATTGCCTCCAACAACTTGCCCACCACCGAGGTCATGCTTACTGGTCTATAGTTCTCTGGCTTGTCCTTACCACCCTTCCGAAGTGGAATTTACAAAATATTACATGTATTGTCTGCCTTCATTTATTGCCTGCAGATTGTGCATTTTTTGAGCAAAATAAAATGTTTCTGCAAATACAAATTCACCTCTTAGACCTATATGTGTGTGTGTGCGTGCATGAGAGAGTGAGTGAGTGTGTGCATGTGAGTGTGTGCAGAGTTTGATAGCCAAGTTCAGTAACCATGAGGATGGCCTCAACCGGGATCTTGGGTTCGTGTCACACTACAGACTATACACTCTCTCTCACACACACGCACACACACAAGCACACATACACACATGCTCTTACATGCTCACACACTCACGCAGACCCTCTCTCATATACACACACATACACCTCGTCACACTCACACCCACACACACATCCTCTGACAGGCTTATACTCATTACACCCACACCCATACACACACTTTGCCAAGCTTTCACACATGCAAACACACACTCTCTCATGTACACTCACACTCACATGCACACACTCATGCACACACTCACTCTCTCTCTTTCATGCATGCGCACATGCATATAAGTCCATGGGGTGAATTTGTATTTGCAGAATTTGCTCAAAAAATGCACAATCTGCAGGCAGTCAATGTAGGCAGTCAATGCATGTAACATTTTGTAAATTCCACGTTGAAATAGAACCAATCTGACTCAAGATTGGGGTACAGCCAGAATCTAACCTTACACCTTTAATGCATTGTCTGAGCTGAGATAGAACATAGAACATAGAACATTACAGTGCAGTTGCGCCGACCTGTGGAACCAATCTGAAGCCCATCTAACCTACACTATTCTATTCTCATCCATATGCCTATCCAATGACCAATTAATTGCCCTTAAAGTTGGCTAGTCTACTACTCAAAGGTAGAAGACAGAGGATGGTGGTGGAGGGTTATTTTTCTGATGGGAGGCCTGTGACCAGTGGAGTGCAACAAGGATTGGTGCTAGATCCACTACTTTTCATCATTTAGATGACACCTTTTGTCATAAAACTTTAAGTTATCTTGAGAAGGTGGCTTAAAAGAAGTTCTGAGATTTACATATTAATGAACCAAAATACTCTAAAAGATGGAAAACTTAACAACAATCCAGGTTTGTTCAATACAGAACAACCACAGTTATCCGAAAATCAATTATCTGAATTTTGGATTATCCAAACAAGATTTCAAGGTCCCGTAAAAATGTTACATCAAAGAGGTGGTACCGACACTTGTAATACCCACAGCTTCTACAGTCCTATTAATGCTGCTATTGACGGTTTGTGACTTTTCATGGAGTGGTATGAAGCAGGAGGTAAGAGCAGTTTGGGGCTGAGAGAAGTGACAGATATATAATAATATTAATAATGTTCATCTTGGTTGCTGTTGTTGTGAGCAGTTGTTGGTGGGTAGAAATCGCTTTATTCATAAGGCAACAGTTGCTATACTTGAAGACACCATCCGCTCGTGCTTGCAAACCCTCTGTCGAGCGCTGTCTGTGAGCCCTCCAATCACCTGATGGCAGGACGTGGGCCGCCAGTGTCATCACACAGCACTGTGGCTGTGCAGCAGTCTCTGATCACCTCTGATCTTCGCACGATTTAAGGAGGACTTGTGTGTGAATCTGTCTGGTGTCTGCTTTTCATTTTGTTTCCTGACATGAATTATCTTGATCTGTGTGCAGTGAGGACCTCTCTCTTCTCAACCTTTCTCTATCCTCTATGTCTACCTTTGCAGCACAATCAGTTATCCGAGCAATCAGTTATCCGAACAAAATACTCCCTGTCCGTCTTGTTCGGATAATTGATGTAGTTCTGTATATCATTTCAGTTGCATGACACTGTAGCCTTTTGCCATAAATTCTGTGTCTTATGGTCTTATTCTCCACAACCACCTGAAGAAGGAGCAGCACTCTGAAAGCTACTCCAAACAAACCTTTTGGACTACAACCTGGTGTTGTGTAATGTTTAACTTTATTTGGCAAGTCCAGTTGCTTTTCTGGTTAACAGTAGTCCCAAGAATGTTGATAGTGGGTGATTTAGTGATGGTAACAACATTGAATATCAGGGGGGCGGTGGTTAGATTGGCTGTTATTGGAGTTGTTCATTGCCTGGCATTTGTGTGGTGCAACTTTTACTTGTCACTTGTCAGGACAAACCTGGAAATTGTCAAGATCTTGTTGCATTTGAATATTGTGCATTCATTGGCAAACATCCTTACTTCTGACCATAGTGGTTATAATGAGGCCAGCCAGGTGGACCTCATAGAAAATGAGATCCCTGATTGGGGCTGTTAATCTGTCAAATGAGGGAGCCCTGGCTAACAGATAAGAACAGGAGTGTCAGATGTCCTCTTCACTCTGAGAGCTGGCTCGAAGGGCGCTGGAGCAGTGTCAAGGGTGTAAATAAAGGGTGACTTGGTAACAGAATGTCAGCCTCTGTGGAACTAATTAATTGACTTTATGGATCGTTGGTCATCCATGAAACAGCTGAAGATGGTTATCCTAGGACATTACCCTGAGGAACCCCTGCAGAGATGTCCTGGAGCTGAGATAACTAGCCTCCAACAACCAGAACCATCTTTCTATGTGCATCTAATTCCATCCAGCATGGAGTTTGCCCTGATTCCCAATGATGCCAGTTTTGCCCAGGTTCCTTAATGCCCCACTCAGTCTAGTGCAGCCTTGATGTCAAGGGCTTCACGCTTACCTCACCTCTGGAATTCAGTTCTTCTGTCCATGTTTGAACCAAAGCTGTAATGATATTAGGAGCTGAGTGGCCCTGGCAGAGTTCAAATTGAGCATCAGTAGGTTATTGTTATTCAGTTGCTATTGGGGGTTGGGGGGTGAGGGTTGGGGGGGAGGGAGATGGGTGTCGTAAATACTGTGTGGCGATAAAGTCCAAAGGGAGAGAAAAACTGTTGGACGGACAAAGGACTGGGTAAACATCAGTCTGGGAGAATGAATAGTTGCTCATGGAGACTAACAGTTGTTTTGCAATTTTAGATTCAAATCACAGGGGCAATGACATAATATATATAGCCAGCATGTTCATGATAAGGTGTTCATTGTTTGAAGAAGAATCCAACCATGCAACTATTTTACATTCCACCTGCCACCATGATATATTGGGATGCGATTTATGTTTGTTGTATTGTATATTTACTAGCAGATGAAAATAGGTTGGAAACCACTTTTATGAAAAAGTCATTTTGCTCTGACATCAGTTAAGAATAGTCTTAAATATACATTCCTTGACATACTTCTGTCCATTTTTAGGTGTAATTGATATTGACATAATCTAACTTCAACTCTGAAACCACTTTACACGCAAAACCTATATTTAGACGGCACAAACCTATGGGTTAGTGGCAGATAAAATTAAAGAGATCTGATTCTGTTGAACATTGACTGAATGCCATCCACAAAACACATATTGTGCTGATGTAACATTTATCTTTCTTAGTTTTTAAATGCTCATGATTTTTCATCTGAATGTTCAACCAACTGTAACTTCATTTAGTGCTGATAGTGAGGATTTTGTTTTAGTATAAATCCATAAGGACTTTACATTAGAGCAGTTGGCCAAATATCATTTTGCTTTGAATCTTGTAAAGGAGACCATGTCATCTGAAGTTGCTGGTTGCTGGCATCAGGCCAGGAACAAACAACAAAATATATATTTGAGCACAGCAGTTCAAGGCTCTTGCATGCAACTCATATTCACCCAGCTGATAGGAGAGCAAAACATCTCCGTCACTGAAAAGAAACAGGAGAAATGTTCTAATGTACTTTTTTGGGCACAGTTCAAATTCTTGGCTAACAAGGTGTAATTCCAAACCGCAGGAAAATAACATTTTAAAATAATACATTTTTCAAGTGTCAAAATGCAGGCAATACAATGAAGTTTTCCACTCATCAATCTTTCCTCTGTCTTCACTTCATAGTTGGTAACAGGATATGATTATATTCAGATTTTGAAAGAAAAATGACTTTACATTTTAAGAATCAAAAAGGTTTAAATCTTGCTTTATTGCATGTTGTTAATTCACTTAAGCTTGAAGAATCCATCTGGTGTTGGTTAATGGATATTTCTTGGGGCAGTTCCATGAAGTCACTTTGTGAATACAATGTTGACATTTAGATATTAGCTCTACCTGATCCAACAAGTTTTACAAAAACAATAGCAAGTTCTTCCATATTCAGATTGTTAAAGTTGCCTGTTAGAACAGTAATATATTTTGCTTTATGGTGGCAGGTAACTTGTATTTCTATGGGTATTTGTATGCATGCACGCACACAGAGGAGAGAACTTTATTGTTTATGTGGCAGTATAAACACCAAACATTGAAATAACTTTAAAAACAATTATAGCCATCTCTTTAGAGTGTCCTTCATTCCAAATTTTCTGAATACAATGATCATGCAAGTACAGCTTTAGCAGGATCCATCCTTCAATTGGAACTAATATTTTGGTGTGGTCATCCCCAACTGACCTCTCGCTTCTGCCACAGGATACATGGACCCCAAACTGAAGACCTTTCTATGAATGGAAGCTGCCTTATTGCCAACAATAGGGTTGTAATAATAGGGGATTTTAACCTTTCTAACATTGACTGGACTGCCATAGGGTTAAGGGTTTGGATGGAGAGAAATTTGTTAAGTGTGTTCAGCAAGGATTTCTCATGCAGTATGTAGATGGCCCTACGAGAGAAGGGACAAAACGTAACCTTCTCTTGAGAAATAAGGCAGGGCAAGTAATGGAAGTGTTAATGGGGTGCCATTTGGAACCAGTGACCATAATTCCATTAGTTTTATGAGGGTTCTGGCCAACATGTTCCTGTTAGAGTGGAGAGTAAGGCTGGCAGAGGAGAACCCTGGATGACTAGAGTTATTGAAGCCCTGGTCAAGAAAATGATCAAGGCATATGGCATCTATAGGTAGCTGGGATCATATAAATTCCTTGAAGAGTACAGAGGGTGTCAGAGTACACATAGGAGAGAAATCAGGTGGGCTAAAAGTGGACATGAGATGGCTTTGGCAGATAAGGTAAAGGAGAATCCAAAGGGTTACTATAAGTACGTGAAGAGCAAATGAGTAACTGAGAATAGGGCTTTTTTATAGATCAACAAGGTCATCTATGTGTGGTGCCACGAGACATGAGTGAATGAATATGCACCATCAAGAAAAGCATGAATACTAGTGAACTTGGGGAAATAAAGTTGTGAAGAGTCTGCATTACAGAAGAGGAGGTGTTCGGGGGTGGGTGTGGGGTGTGACCAAAAAAGTAGATGAAAGCAGTGCAGTAGACAATGTCTACATGGACTTTAGCAAGGCCTTTGACAAGGTACTGCATGGTGGGTTGAGTAAGCTTAAATCTCATGGGATCCAGGGAGAGCTAGTTTATTGGATACAAAATTGGCTTGAAGATAAAAGACAGAACGTGGAGGTAGAGGGTTGTTTTTCAAATTGCATTCGTGGTGTGCCATAAGGATCAGTGCTGGGTCCACTGTTATTCATCATTTGTATAAATGATTTGGATAACAATTTAGGAGATAAAGTTAGTAAGTTTATAAATGACTGCAAGATTGATGATATAAGTGAACAATGAAGAAAGTTATCTGGAAATACAGTGAGATCTTGATCAACAGGGCCCGTGGCTGAGAAATAGCAGATGGAGTTTAATTTAGAGTCATAGTCATAAAATCCTACAGCACGGAGACAGGCCCTTTGGCCTGTATATGTGTACAATCCTCTGTGTAAAAAAATTGACCCTCAGGTTCCCTTTTATTCTTTCCCCTCTAACCTTAAACTGATGCCCTCTAGTCATTGATTCCCCAACCCTGGAAAAAAGACTGAGTGCATTCACCCTATCCATGCCTCTCATGATCTTATACACCTCTGAAAGAATGAAGACATAGAACATAGTACATTACAACGCAGGACAGGCATTTCGGCCCTCGATGTTGCACTGACCTGTGAAACCAGTCTGAAGCCCATCTAACCAACACTATTCCATTTTCATTCATATGTCTACCCAATAACCATTTAAATGCCCTTAAAGTTGGTGAGTCTATTACTGTTGCAAATAGGCTGTTCCACACCCCTACTACTCTCTGAGTAAAGAAACTACCTCTGACATCTGTCCTATATCTATCACCCCTCAATTTAAAGCTATGTCCCCTCATGCTAGCCATCACCATCCGAGGAAAAGGGCTCTCACTGTCCACCCTATCTAACCCTCTGATTATCTTATTTGTCTCAATTAAGTCACTTCTCAACCTTCTTCTCTCTAACGAAAAGTCTCAAGTCCCTCAGCCTTTCTTTATAAGACCTTCCCTCCATTGCAGGCAACATCCTAGTAAATCTCCTCTGCACCCTTTCCAAAACTTCCACATCCTTCCTGTAATGCAGTGACCAGAAGTGTAGGCAATACGCCAAATCTGGCCGTATAAGAGTTTTGTACATCTGCAGCATGACCTCATGGCTCCGAGACTCAATCCTTCGACCAATAAAAGCTAACACTTGATATGCCCTTCTTAACAACCCTATCAAGATGGGTGGCAACTTTCAGGGACCTATGTACATGAAAATTGAGATCTCTCTGTTCATCTACACTACCAAGAATCTTACCATTAGCACTGTGCTCTTTGTTCCTGATGCTCCTTCCAAAGTAAATGACCTCACATCTTTCCGCATTAAACTCCATTTTCCACCTCTCAGCCCAGTTCTGCAGCTTATCTATGTACCCTGTGTAACCCACAACATCCTTCGGCACTATCCACAACTCTACTGATCTTAGTGTCATCCGCAGATTTACTAACCCATCCTTCTCCGCCCACATCCAGGTCATTTATAAAGATGACAAACAGCAGTGAACACAGAACAGATCCTTGCGGTACACCACTAGTATTTGAATTCCAGGATGAATATTTCCCATCAACTTCGGTTGTGGGTAAAGTGTTGAAAAAGGTTATAAGAGATAGAATTTATAATAATCTAGAAGGGAATAAATCCCCCCTTCAGTCTCCTACATTCTAAAGAAAAAAAAAGTCCTAGCTTGTCCAACCTCTACCTATAATTCAGTCCATTGAATTCAGGCAACATCCTTATAAATTTCTTCTGCCAATTTCGAATCCAAACCGCGAAATCACCCTCAATCCCATGCCTCCATATTTTCTGCAATAGCCTACCGTGGGGGACCTTATCAAATAACTCAATAAAGGTTGTGAGGCACAGCCTATTCTTCACATAACCGTGTTGATTATCCCGAATCAAGTTATTCCCTTCTAGATTATTATAAATTCTATCTCTTATAACCTTTTTCACTGGTTCACTGGTCTATAATTACCAGAGTTCTCTTTACTCCCCTTCTTGAACAAGGGAACAACATTTGCTATCCTCCAGTCTTCTGGCACTTTTCCTGTAGACAATAACGACACAAAGATCAAAGACAAAGGCTCTGCAATCTCCTCCCTTGCTTCCCAGAGAATCCTAGGATAAGTCCCATCTGGCCCAGGGGACTTATCTATTTTCACAAATTCCAGAATTGGTAACACCTCCTCCTTGTGCATCTCAATCCTGTCTAGTCTAGTAGCCTGTATCTCAGTATTCTCCTCGACAACATTGCCTTTTTCCAATGTGAATACTGATGAAAAATATTCATCTACCACTTCCCCTATCTCTTCTGACTCCCCACACAACTTCCCACTACTATCCTTGATTGGCCTTAATCATACTCTAGTCATTCTTCTATTTCTGATATACCTATAGAAAGTTTTACGGTTTTCCATGATCCTATATGCCAACAACTTCTCATGTTCCCTCCTGGCTCTTCTATAGTTCTCTCTTTAGGTCTTTCCTAGCTAACTTGTAACTCTCAAGCGCCATAACTGAGCCTTCACATCCCATCCTAACATAAGCCTTCTTCTTCCTCTTGACAAGGGATTCAACTTCTTTAGTAAACCACAGCTCCCTCACTCGACTACTTCCTCCCTGCCTGACAGGTACATACTTATCAAGGACACACAGTAGCTGTTCCTTGAATAAGCTCCACATTTCGATTATGCCCATCCCTGCAGTTTCCTTCCCCATCCTATGCATCCTAAATCTTGCCTTATAGCATCATAATTGCTTTTACCCCAGCTGTAACTCTTGCCCTGTGGTATATACCTATCCCTTTCCATTGTTAAAGCAAATATAACCAAATTGTGGTCACTATTAACAAAGTACTCATCTACCTCCAATTCTAAAATCCCCCCTTCAGTCTCCTACATTCTAAAGAAAAAAAAAGTCCTAGCTTGTCCAACCTCTACCTATAATTCAGTCCATTGAATTCAGGCAACATCCTTATAAATTTCTTCTGCACTTTTCCCAGTTTAATAACATCCTTCTTTATAAATTTCTTCTGCACTTTTTCCAGTTTAATAACATCCTTCCCTTGTGTGAGGGAACCTTGGTTGACGAGGGAGGTTGAATGTCTTGTCAGGAGAAAGAAGGAGGCTTACATAAGGTTGAGGAAACAAGGTTCGGACAGAGCATTGGAGGGATACAGGATAGCCAGGAGGGAGCTGAAGAAAGGGATTAGGAGAGCTAAGAGAGGGCACGAAAAATCTTTGGCGGGTAGGATCAAGGATAACCCCAAGGCCTTTTATGCGTATGTGAGAAACATGAGAATGACGAGAACGAGGGTGGGTCCGATCAAGGACAGTAGTGGGAGACTGCGTATTGAGTCGGAAGAGATAGGAGAGGTCTTGAATGAGTACTTTTCTTCAGTACTTACAAATGAGAGAGACCGTATTGTTGAAGAGGTGAGTATGAAACGGACTGGTAAGCTAGAGGAGATACTTGTTAGGAAGGAAGATGTGTTGGGCATTTTGAAAAACTTGAGGATAGACAAGTCCCCCAGGCCTGACGGGATATATCCTAGGATTACGTGGGAAGCAAGAGAGGAAATTGCAGAACCATTGGCAATGATCTTTTCGTCTTCACTGTCAACGGGGGTGGTGCCAGGGGACTGGAGAGTGGCGAATGTTGTCCCCTGTTCAAAAAAAAGGGAATAGGGATAACCCCAGGAATTACAGGCCAGTTAGTCTTACTTCGGTGGTAGGCAAAGTAATGGAAAGGGTACTGAGGGATAGGATTTATGAGTATCTGGAAAGACACTGCTTGATTAGGGACAGCCAGCACGGATTTGTGAAGGGTAGGTCTTGCGTTACAAGTCTTATTGAATTCTTTGAGGAGGTGACCAAGCCTGTGGATGAGGGTAGAGCAGTGGATGTAGTATACATGGATTTTAGTAAGGCATTTGATAAGGTTCCCCATGGTAGGCTTATGCGGAAAGTCAGGAGGCATGGGATAGTGGGAAGTTTGGCCAGTTGGATAGAAAACTGGCTAACCGGTCAAAGTCAGAGAGTGGTGGTAGATGGTAAATATTCAGCCTGGAGCCCAGTTACAAGTGGAGTTCCACAGGGATCAGTTCTGGGTCCTCTGCTGTTTGTAATTTTTATTAATGACTTGGAAGAGGGAGTCGAAGGGTGGGTCAGTAAATTTGCAGACGATACGAAAATTGGTGGAGTTGTGGATAGTGAGGAGGGCTGTTGTCGGCTGCAAAGGGACTTAGATATGATGCAGAGCTGGATTGAGGAGTGGCAGATGGAGTTCAACCCTGTCAAGTGTGAGGTTTTCCATTTTGGAAGGACAAATAAGAATGCGGAATACAGGGTTAACGGTAGGGTTCTTAGTAAGGTGGAGGAGCAGAGAGATCTTGGGGTCTATGTTCATAGATCTTTGAAAGTTGCCACTCAGGTGGATAGACGTAAGAAGGCCTATGATGTATTAGTGTTCATTAGCAGAGGGATTGAATTCAAGAGTCGTGAGGTGATGTTGCAGCTGTATAGGACCTTGGTAAGGCCACATTTGGAGTACTGTGTGCAGTTCTGGTCGCCTCATTTTAGGAAAGAAGTGGAAGCTTTGGAGAGGGTGCAGAGGAGATTTACCAGGATGTTGCCTGGAATGGAGAATAGGTCATACGAGGATAGGTTGAGAGTACTAGGCCATTTCTCACTGGAACGGCAAAGGATGAGGGGTGACTTGATAGAGGTTTATAAGATGATCAGGGGAATAGATAGAGTAGACAGTCAGAGACTTTTTCCCCGGGTACAACAGAGTGTTACAAGGGGACATAAATTTAAGGTGAAGGGTGGAAGGTATAGGGGAGATGTCAGGGGTAGGTTCTTTACCCAGAGAGTGGTGGGGGCATGGAATGCGCTGCCTGTGGGAGTGGCAGAGTCAGAATCTTTGATGACCTTTAAGCGGCAATTGGATAGGTACATGGATGGGTGCTTAAGCTAGGACAAATGTTCGGCACAACATCATTGGCGGAGGGCCTGTTCTGTGCTGTATTGTCCTATGTTCTATGTTCTATGTATAACAAGGTGATCAAAATTAAACACAATACTCCAAGTGTGGCCTCACTTGACATTTCCTGTATAACTGCAGTATAACTTTCCAAATTCTATACTCCGATGCCCTGACGGATGAAGACCAGTCTACCAAAAGCCTTCTTCACTGCTCTGTCTACCTGTGTCTCCACTTTCAGAGAACTGTGAACCTGAATTCCAATATCCCTCTGATCCATTATACTCCTTAAGGCACTTCTATTCAACTAGAAACACCTACTTTGATTTGACTTTACAACATGCAAGACGTCATATTTATCTGTATTAAACACCATTGGCCCATTTTCTCAGTTGATCAGGATCCTGCTGCAATTTCTGGTAATCTTCCTCACTGTCCATTTTACCACCTATTTTAGTGTTATCAGCAAAATTACTAATCATGCTTTGTACATCTGCATCCAAATCATTGATATAGATAACAAATAGTAATAGACCCAGCACTGACCCCTGAGGCATTCCACTAGTCACAGGCCTCAGTCTGCCAAGCATCCTTCCACTATTACCCTCTGCTTCCGACCATCAAGCCAAGTTTGTATCCAGCTCGTCCTGGATTCCAGTTGATCTAACCTTCCAGAGCACCCGACCCATGTGGAACCTTATCAAAGGGTTTACTGAAATCCATATAGACACCACCCTACCCTCGTTAACCTTCCCGGTCACTTCATCAAAGAACTCTAACATGGTCATGGTCTCTCACTCACAAAGCTATGCTGACTACTCCTAATCAATTTAGATTAAGGTGTTGCATTTTGGTATGTCATACTGGGGCAGGACTTAGACAGTCAATGGCAAGGCCCTGGGGAGTATTACAGAACAAAGAGATCTAGGGATATAGGTTCATTGCTGCTTGATAGTGGAGTTACAGATAGACAGTGTGGTGAAGAAGGTTTTCGGCATGCTTGCTTTCATCAATCAGAGCATTAAATTTAGGAGTTGAGACATCTTGTTAGAGCTGTTCAAGATGTTGGCAATGCCACATTTGGAATATTGCGCAGTTTTTATCGCCCTACTGTAGAAAAGATATTATTAAATGTGAAAGAGTGCAGAAAAGATTTACTAGGGTGCTGTCTGAATTGAAAGTTTGAATTAAAAGAGGTTGAATAGGCTGGGACTTTTTTCCCTGGAGCTTAGGAGACTGAGGGCTGATCTTATAGAGGTCTATAAAATCATGAGAGGCATAGATAGGGTAGATAGCCAACAGCTTTTCCCCATGGTAGGTGAGTCTAACACTGGAGGGCATAGGTTTAAGGTGAAAGGGAGAGATACAAAACAGTGCAGAGGGACAATTTTTTCACACAGAGGGTGATGAGTTTTGGGAACGAGCTGCCAGAGGTAGAGGTGGGGGAAAAGTACAATCTTGTCATTTAAGCACCATTTGGACAAGTACATGGATGGATAGGAATGGAGGGAAATAGACATAATGCAGGCAAATGGGACTAGATTAATTGTGAAAACTGGGTGGCATGGACAAATTGGGCCAAAGGGCTCGTTTCCATGCTGTAAACCTCTATGCCTCTAAGTTCTTATACTTTAACTGTTACAGCTATGAATTTATAAGATTATTACATTTTGGGATTGCAGTTTTAAATTCAAGGCAACTGTAGAAGATCATGTGACCAGCTCTGAAATCTCTGATAATAAGGCGGAGTGGTTTGATTGGGGTTGGGGTAGTAACCATTAGATAGTCAGAGGTAATCTTGTCAGGTTTCAGGTAATGAGGTGATCAATGGGCAGGTGGGTGAAGGTGCAGTATGGATGACGTGGGGTTGTTCCCTCATATCTGGGAGCAGGGTTGTCTTTGATATGTGTAGAGGGGAGACATTCCGGAGCTTTAAAAGAAAATTATGTCTTATCAATACTGCTTTTAGTCATTTGTTACAGTTAAAATGTTAAAATATAAAATCTTGCCTTGTTATGCTTTCAGCTAGTAACTGCAAGTTCAAATTTGTCAGGAATAGAAAAATTTCCAGGCATTGCATTTTTTAAAAATTAAATTTAAAAAATGAAGGCTGATATTCCCCGGTGCATTTTCCATTGCAATGTATCGACCAATCAGTGTCAACTTGCCATTCAACAAGTATCTTTTCCTCATACAGTATAAATTGTTGATTCCTTTAAAACTTCAGAGTTCTTACATCTGTTCTAGTAAGGGTAAGCCAAAAAAATTGGAAAAACAACCTGGGTGTATTGTTATTTTTCTTGCAAGGTGATAAATGGGTCATAGCAGATTACCCTTCTAGTCTATACCTTATCTGTTTTATATCCCTGTCCATTTAATCCCCATCACTTTGTGCCCTATTTTTATACCCTACCTGATTTTATATCCTCGCTGTTTTATATGCTGTCTATTTTGTATACAGCCTGTTTATATGCAGCCTATTTTATATGCAGGCTGTTTTATGCCCCATCTGTTTCAGATCCTGTCAGTTTTATGACTCACCTATGTTTTGCCCTGCACTGTTCTGGTTACCACTGGTTTCAGAAGTGAAGTGTAAAAGCTTCAGTTGATCTGTTAACATCTGTCTTTTACCAGTCAGCCACAATGAAAATTCACTATCTTTCAAGCCAACAAACCCACTTTTTTTTTCCTGTCTTTCATCATAACTCAGCACTTTGACACAAGAGATCAGACATGTGGCTCTTTACTAATTGCCTCAAAGAGTGGGCTATTTTCATGATGTTCAGTGACCAGAAATGGGCATAGTGTGGAAAGTGTGGTCTGATAGGAGCTGTGTAACTTGATTATAACTTCATTTATTTTATATAAAGTTTCTTGTGGTTCAACATGTATTGCCTTGCTATTGATTGCTGCTCTATATTAGTTGAAGAGTTTAACATGAAGTCCATTAAAACTTTTGTATCTCTTTCAGATTCAGCCACAGCTTTTTCAATAGATTGTTCTGGGCTAATGCACATTTCAGCAGCACAATCTGACTACAATGTCACTGAAGAATTAGGGAACGGTATTTCTGAGAACTTTTACTTCCATTCGCAATAGTGCGATTCCAGCAGAAGATTGGCTCATGTTCTTCATTCTGTGCATGCGCTGATGTCCACACTTAGATCTCTGCATTGTTCTGCACATGCGCCATTCTGTAATGTCCGCATAGTCCTTGTGCCATACTGCGCATGTGCCAATGTCAATTTACTTTTATTTCATTAATAAATATGATTTAAACCTTCATTCAGGCTGTGTTAGACGTTTGGGTGATTGTTGAGCAGTCGTGAGTGATTTTTTTTTTGTTGGGTCTGTCCCTACCTCCATTTTTCCCATTATTTATATTAAGGGGTTTTCTATTAAGCGAGGTTTCGCTGGACCGCAACAACAGCATTGTAGGAGAACTACCCATACCTCATGAAGTATGAATGTTGCCAATTTCATTTTCAAGTGCGCAATGTTATTATATCCATCAGTAATGAATTCCATCTGCTTTTATTCTGTTCAAACACATATTGCATCAAATCATTCTGTAATTTCTGAACTGCTTCTAATTTCCACTACCCTTGCCAGTTTGGTATGAACTACAAATTTGACCAATTTACTTCATGTTTCTTAATCTAAGTTACTGATGTAAGTTGGAAACAAAAGTGCTCTCAATGTCTAGCACAGGGACACTTTACTCAAAATGATGCTATTGAATTGTCTGAACAAGTGTGAAGAAATGAACAAAACAATCATGCATTTACCTTTTAAAGAATAATAAACAACCTGTTTTTTTCTACCAGTTCTGAATTTTATCAGTAAATATCTTTTGGCTTTATTAATATTGGCAGATAAATAGATGGAAGCAGGATTTGCTTTTAATTAAAGCTCAAATGTCATGTTAGCTGATGATAAATGCACCTAAACATGATGATATGGTTGAAAGTCATGCAGGCGTCCTTGGCATATTTATACATTCAGAGAGGTAGATAATCATAATAAAAATGTAATAAAATATGCAAAAAATTGAAGGGGGAGCTAAAATACAAATATCAAATGGTACACAAAATAAAGCAAACAATAAATATTTTAGGTTTAAGGCATAGAATAATCTCCTTTTGCCTGCAAAGTAGAAAGTCCATTTTGTAAAAGCCAACCATGAAGATAATGGATATTGTTAAGCACTAGGACCATCGGGTCTGGGTCCTCCCAGAGTTCAATTGCTGGAGAAGTGATGATAGAGATACAAGAGTTAAGACCAGACTCCAGGTGAGGCTCCAAAGTTGTTCTGGTCCCAAATCGTTAAGCTTCTGGGAGAGGAGGAACAAACTGGCTCCCTTTTTTATTGACCTGCCTCTTCGATTTGTCACAACAAGGTTAATTTTTAAAAAGACCCTTCCCTTGTGGATGCCTTTTTCACAGACCAACTGAATTTATGTTTTAAAAGGAACAAGTTCAACCTGATCTCCTTGAGTTAATAAAAAAAATTGTGTTTCTTAGTTGCTAAATGCAAAACGAATAATGCAACACACAAACAGAGATTTGAAATAAGAATTGAGTCCAAAAGAAGATAATAGATCTAGATGTATGGATCTGACTCTCTCGTCATTCATGAAGAGTAGATAGTGGAACTTTGATAGTTGAACAGTCTATTTTGGGATTGTTATTTTTGGAGTTCTCCTTTTGTCCTGTTTCCTCGATGGACGGAATGACCTAATCCTGCTCCTGTATCTTATGGTCCTTTCATGGTGGTTGGCTAGCAGCACATAGAGTGAGAGAGACAATCGTGTCCTGTTTCCTTCTGACTGGCTTGTTGACTAGTTCCAGCACTCAGATTGGGAGAGCCCTTTTATCCATTTTTAATCGGGTGTGGGTTCTGGTAGGTGGATCTTCATAACGAGCTTCCGAGCACACTATTGCTCAAATCCATGCCCATTATACATGACCATTACTTCAGTAACGCATCAACTGCTAGCACAACTTCTCCTTCTAGCATACACAGACCAGGGTCCAGTCAGTTTTAACCCCTTTTTCTGAAAGGGCAAAACACAAAAAATATTCGCATGAGATGACTTGCTGCTAATGGGAAGGTGTGGTGGAGGTGGGGGTGGAGAAGGAAGATAGCCAATCCCTTAGCACCCCACTTGCTATCTCTTCCTTTGACCTCTGTCTCTCTCTGTTTGAAATTTCTCTGGCATCCTACAGGTGCAACGTTCTATAGGTCCCACACAAGATTTTTCAGACAGCATTGAATTTATATCTGCAGTCTTTTGTTTTTAATCTACAGCAGATTTCTTTTGAACACCACATTTTGAAATTAAAAGTTAAAAGATGTCCAATGTACTTTGGGGTTCTGGTGCACAGATGCCAAATGTAAGACTGTCCTTCAATGTGTTTGATTGCCCCACAAATGTGCAGTAGGATACACAAATCCATTTTAGAAAAATGAACAGACCAATTGCAACCCCAATAAGTTTAAGTGTTGCAATCTTGGCCATTAGCAGATTTTGAGAGTCAGCACCTTTCAATTAACTTCACATGCATGCATTAAATGTGAGGTTTCAAAACTCACCATTTTAATGGCGATAGACCTCAGGAGCAACTTTTCTGCCTTGACATTTAATCTATAAATATAAATCACTTTGTGGTGCTATTATTTCTTAATTACCATGCAGATTCAGGTACATTAAATGACTGCTCATCCATGATGAATGTTTGATGGAAGTGATCTGGGGTTACTCACAATCATCTATTAATATATTTAAGTTTGCATTTTAATACTCATTAAAATTCCAGTTATTTACTGTACTGCTTATAACTCATTAACTGCAAAGAAATGGCAAGTGGCATAATGACAGTGACACCGGTCCCAATCACAGCTGCTGCTTTTCCCTGCATTAACTCTTTCGATAACCAAGGAAGACAAACTCAGGCCTTAGAAAGACAATAGCCACCCGTGAGGAATCTCAGTGAAGAATACTAAAAATGTCCCAGTGTAGCTATTGGTCAGAGGTAAATTCTTGACAACGTTTTAAGAATCAATCTATAAATGTAACATGCTAAGGAATGTTGTGATCAAATCTTGAGATTATTTGTAAAATATTTTAACTGTTTGTATTGTTGCTTCTGCAATTTAGTAATTGATGATTTAACTAAATCCAGCTGATTTCATCAATTTATTTGAGATAATTTCCCAATGCCTCTGTTCTTACAACCACTGGAGAGCAGGTAACAATAGAACTAAGATAATTACAGCATAGGAACAAACTCTTTGGCCCACTAAACCTGCACCATCACATGATGCCTTTCTAAACTAAAAGCCCCTTGCCTCTACACAGTTCGTATCCCTCTGTTCATCTGTCTATCAAGATATCTCTTAAACATTGCTATTTTACCTGTCTCCTCTGGCAGTGCATTCCAGATACTTATCACCTCTGTGTAAAATGCTTGCCTCTCAAATATCCTTGAAACTTACCCCCTTTTACATTAAACCTATGTCCCCATCCTGGGGACATTTCCATCCTGGGAAAAAAATTCCAACTGTTCAATCTATCCATGCCTCTCATAATTTTATAAACTTCTAATAGATTGTCCTTCAGCATCTGACATTCAATCACTCCTCATAACTGAAGCCTCCAAACTAGGCAATCCTGGTAAACCATTTCTGTACCCTCTCCCAAATGTCTACATCCTTCTGATGGTATGGTGACTGGAACTGCACACAGTAATAGTAATACAAGTTTTCAGGAACCAACCAGAAACAGTTAGCAATTATCTTGGGGATAGTATCAACAAACTTGAAAAGAAGAATCGAAAACAGAAATTGCTGGAAAAGTTCAGCAGGTCTGACAGCATCTGTGGAAAGAAATCAGAGGTAACATTTTGGGTCAGGTGACCCTTCTTCAGAACAGATGGTAAGTAGAAAAATGTTTTTTATGGAGACAATAGGATGTGGGGAGGAGGTAAGGAATAAATGATAAGTGGAGATTGAGTCCAACGAGAGAGAAAAAAGGTTGGATAAAGAAAGGAGTGGATAACAGTCAGCATAGGTGAATGAATAGCTACTAATGGGTGGCCAACCATGGGTTGTATGTAATAGCATACCATGTGATAACAAGGCCTGGTGGAAGGACATTGTAGAAGGTGCCTCCAGCCGTAAAATTGTTGAACCTGATATTGAATCCAGAAGGCTATAAATGAGGTGCTGTTGTTCCAGCTTGCGCTGAGCTTTGCTTCGCTGGAACACTGTAGCAAGCCTGAGACAGAGATGTTGGCCAGGGAACAAGGTGGTGTGCTGAATTGTATTGAAAAGAAGAAGTTTTAGAAGAATAATTTTGAAGATTTTTGGAATTAATTAGCCATTAAAAAAATGTTAATTTATAGATGGACCAACTACCTCTGAACTACCACAAGGTCCCAGCTGCACAAACTTCACCTATGCTTAATATCGCCTTGTAGCCTTCTCTGAGATGAATACTGATTTTCCTCTAATGACCATGAATCGAGCACTGCAAGTCCAAGTTTATGTGGGTGGCACGGTGGCAGTGGGTGGCACGGTGGCACAGTGGTTAGCACTGCTGCCTCACAGCGCCGGAGATCTGGGTTCAATTCCCGCCTCAGGCGACTGACTGTGTGGAGTTTGCACATTCTCCCCGTGTCTGCGTGGGTTTCCTCCGGGTGCTCCGGTTTCCTCCCACAATCCAAAGATGTGCAGGTCAGGTGAATTGGCCATGCTAAATTGCCCGTAGTGTTAGGTAAGGGGTAAATGTAGGGGTATGGGTGGGTTGCGCTTCGGCGGGTCGGTGTGGACTTGTTGGGCCGAAGGGCCTGTTTCCACACTGTAATCTAATCTAATCTAATCTTTACAGATGAATGTTTAATCAAAAGGTCTAATAAATTGAAAAGCAAAAACCTTGGTAAAAAAGGGCATGCTCAGCAGTTTAATACAATAAAATAAAAATGAATAAGTATCTTTGAATAAAAGAATTCCAATATAAATAAGAAAGCACTTAGTGGGTGCAAAACTGATAGACTGGTGCAAAAATACCTACTTATATGATCCAAATTTTGCAAAAATGTAATGTTTGGTTTCAGAAAAAATAAATTTGTAAAAATACAAGGGGATTGAAACTCTGGAATTTGAAACATACCAGATAGCCTAAACTACATACACATCTATGTGTACTTACAAGGTCAGATTAACAAGAATGAGAGGGATAATAATGGCATGATGATTTGATTTAGCTTTGGAAGTGAAGACAGTACATCTGAGAAAAATTGCATTGCTTTGTTAGGAATATAACTAATTCTCCAGATCAAACAAAGATTTTATAAGCATATGGTGAACAAGGCAAGTTCTTAAAGTATATGTATGGTTTTCAGATAAAAGAAGAAGCTTGAAAATTGTGAATGATTCATGGAGATCTCTTTTTGGGGCATCTGTCACATTGCCAGTAGGATAGATGGCACGTTTTTATTTGATGTTCTCTGTGTGTTTTATCACAGAAGGAAACAGTCAGCCTGGAATCCTTGAGAAGGCAGTTGTGTGTCTGCCAGCTGTCAGAACAGAGAGCATGGAGCTCATAAGGACCAAGGGCGTTCCTGAACTGGAGTCACTAAGCAGGAATTGCAAGGAGCCAGCAGGTCTTGCAGTTTTGGCAGCTCCCAGTCCCAGTAGCAGCAAGAACTCAGGAGTGAGCATTGCTGGGACTGGAGGAAGGATACAAAGGGGGCCCAGTTGATCCCAGGAGTGAAGTGAGTTGAAGGTAGTGAGTGGCCAACTGAGGAATGAGGCAAGGAGGGCAAATGGGAAATAAGAATGTGGAGTCCTATTTTTGGAAAAGGTACCCAGCAAGGCACTCCTCCCCTATCAATTTTACTCTGTTCAAATCACACTTAGGGTGATCCTATAAAATCCAGCCCATATTAGTGCTACCTATATTGTTTAATTCTTGTACAGCAGAAGTTTATGTTTAAGATATATTCTTTCATGTATTAACTGGGAGTATGAAAACCTCTTTTTGAAAGCTAACAATCTTGTTCAAGATCATAATGACATAAGTCATTAAAGGACAGACTGCAGGTACAAAAATGATAAATAGAGTCATAAAGATATGCTGCATAGAAATAGACCCTTCGGTTCAACTCGTCCAAGCCAACCAGATATCCTAAACTAATCTAGTCCCATTTGCCAGCACTTGGCTCATATACCTCTCAGCAAAAGTGAGGACTGCAGATGTTGGAGATTAGAATTGAGAGTGTGGTGCTGGAAAAGCACAGCAGGTCAGACAGCATCCAAGGGGCAGGAAGGTCGACGTTTTGGGCAAAATCCCATCATCAGGAATGAAGCATTTGCTGAAAACATCGACTCTCCTGTTCCTCGGATGCTGCCTGACCTGCTGTGCTTTTCTAGCACCACACTCTTGACTCATATCCCTCTAAGCCCTTCCTATTCATGTTCCCGTCTAGATGCCATTTTAAATTGTACCAGCTTCCACTACTTCCTCTGGCAGCTCATTCCATACATGCACCACGCTTTGCATGAAAAATTTGCCCTTAGGTCCCTTTTAATCTTTCTCCTCTCACCCAACCCATGGAAAAGACCTTGTTTATTTACCTTATCCTCGCATAATTTTATAAACGTTTATAAGGTTGACCCTCAGCCTCCGACACTCCAGGGAAAACAGCCCCAGTCTACTCAGCCTCTCCCTATAGCTCAAACGCTCCAACCCTGGTAACGTACTTGTAAATCTTTCTGAACCCTTTCAATATTTCTGTAATGTTACAATGTTACTTGATAATATGAGTGAAAGGAGTCACTTCCATTTGATGGTCTATGGTTGCTGCTGAGCTTTGACAGAGGTAAGGGGAGGGTAAGTAGAGTTGTCTGGAGCACTGACATCCCCTCAATCCCCATCCCCCAGGCTGCAATTGGGAGGTCACTTTCAAGCAACTGTACTGTCCCTTCCTGACCTGCCTAATGAGTAAGGCAAGTGGAAATAAACTAAGGGGTAAAGTTGCAGCAAGGAGAGATGATTCTTAAAATTTTAGTTGAGCTGATTAAAGCTGGCACAAAAAGATTGTGAGAGTTTAGAATACAATGCATCCTCCTGTTCCTATGTTTGTATAACTTCAATAATAATAACTCATGGACTTGATGCCCAAGTAAAGAAACCAGAAAGTGCGACTGAGAAATGGGTTGGATAGAGGTATGGCTAATCATGTTAGTAAAGAGCCGAGAAAATTGACAGAGTGTGTAGGAGCTAGATTCTTAGTCAATGGCAGATTTGGGAACAAAGGTGGTGCATCTCTGACTGACTTATTCCCAATTCCCTTCTGCTCTTGGGGGAGAAGGGTTGCAGGGCAATTCCCCAGCAGGTTATGAGTAGCCAATTAAGCTTGTTAAAAGCCTATTAGATGAGGTCTGTTAACAAAAGCTGTCTCTCTATAGCACCCTTCACTTTTGATGGTTTGCATTGCCCTTTAGAGCAGTAAATATCCAGTCGGCGACACGGGTGTTGTACTGGTGGTGATTAGTGTTTGAAAAGGAAAACAAAATAATCAAGAAGAGTCATGGTGATTTTGGTGGTGGAAAAGACACTCAGTTGTGTGTGAGTAGAAAAAGAAGAAACAAAGACTGTCTGGGATTTCTCAATTTGCCCCCAGATCCCAGCAGGCAGTGGGGGAACAATACTGCTTTCTGAGACTGGTACCTCAGTGGCAGTATAAGGAGCCAGGATTGCAGGCAAGCTGGCTTGTGCTGAGGAATTGTTTTCCATCTCCACCACTACTATCACAGAGGTTGCCATGCTACAAATGCCATGCTTTATCTAAAATGTGTAAAGGTTGAAGAGAGTGCGTGTGCCTTCTCTGTCACTTACCTACAACATCCCATTGTTACTTTCAAGCTGTTGCACTAATGAATGCCCTCCAGTTTCGAGAGCCTGTCCATCATCCTTAACTGGATAGTAAACTGACCTCTGGCTACTAACTGGTGCATTGAGAAACAGTGTATCTCTTCACTCACTCACTCACTCACTCCCCTTCCTCTGGCTTGTGAACCCTATCCAGCTTGTCATCAAAAGTAGTACTGGGGATGTAGTGCTGGAAAAGCACAGCAGGTCAGGCAGCATCAGAGGAGCAGGAGAATCGATGTTTCAGGCATAAGCAGTTCATCATGATTCCTAATGAAGGGCTTATGCCCGAAATATCAATTCTCCTGTTCCTCGGATGCTGCCTGAACAGCTGTGCTTTTCCAGCACTACACTCTTGACTCTGACCTCCAGCATCTGCAGTCCTCACTTTCTGCTAATCAAAAGTAGTGCATTTGGTAATAACTTGGAAATGGAAACTGGAATAATGCATAGGAGATGATATACAGATTATATGTGCAAGGCTTTGGTGTTATTTAGGAATAAGAGACTCTGTACGGTAAGCCCACTAAAATATGACTTTATCAGAATGGGGCAGTTTACCTTTCTCTGTGTTACCTCAACTTTTCTGATGCTGTAGCTATAAACCCTGGTCATGTAGATTTTTTAGTTGTACCCATGTAAGCTCTGCTTACTAGAGATTTCAAAAGGGAGACTGAGCTTAGTGTGTTGGTCATAGCCAGCTTAGTACCTTTCCACTTTCACCAGAAAGCAATGCAATAGCTACAGGGGCAACAAATTGCTTCAGGGTCTCAGCAGCATGGAGTTATAAAGCACTGACAGATACTCTCCCCATTGCTCATTACTATCCATGAAGCACATTAGTGCACATTTATTATATTCTCTTGTACACATGTTTCTATTTTTTAATGCAAAGCTCAATCACATAAAAATAAAAGGAGTATATCATAAAAACTTGACTGAACCATGTAGTGGTTTGGACCTCACACAGTCATGGAACAAGTTTCAATGCTCCTGGCCTTCTGGCCTATGAATCACATTCAATTCTAAATGCCAGATCGAGTTTTTGACATTTAATTTCAGTCAGGTGACAGAGTATTTGAGAATAACTTGAACCTCTCCACAAGAAAGTTCGTCCACTGGAGTAGCTAGTCTTGAAAGATTCCTCCCTAGTTGATATAGTGCATTTATATTTTCATAACAGGATTGCCTATTTTAAGGTAGATTAAGAGCTAGCAAATATGGTCTGTTTCTAGCTATATCCAGTCAAATCCAATGAATGCATGAGTCATCTCCTAGATAAGATTAATTGACAGGTGGATAGGCCGTGCATCTGTTAACACGATCAAATTAAAACACTGACATACTGTCCATGGCAAGAGAAGAGACTGTTCAGACTATTCCAGAAAGCTAGTATAAATGAATAATTTTCAGTATTATTCTCACCTTTTTATATATTTTTAGTAAAATTATCAATAGTTCAATTGCTTGAACATTGCTTGATGGAAATTATCATCTTGATTTTAACCCTCAATGGGAACTAGGGGTAAGAGAGCAAAAATGGTTGATAACTTGGCCCCAACCACGTGTACACCCAAATCCTACAGAGCGGGAGGCCAGAGATTCTTATCTCATGTACCTGTATCAAGGCTGTCACTCCAACCTGAAGTCAATAGGAATTACACAGGGACAGTGGGGGAAGGGGTGGATAATAGGGATGAGGAGGGCCCTCAGAGACCATTACTGGGTACCAGAAGTGATCCCTCGACACTATGCCCATTATTGAGAGGGTGGATTAGTTCATAGAAGGAGATAGCTTCTTCCCCCCTCCCCCCACAAGAAATCTTTAAAAAGTAAAATAACGCATCAGTCTCCAGCAGCCTGGATCCTGCCCGCTTGATGCAAAGTTAGAATCTGCGCAGATCTAAATTGATATAGCTGTTGAAATGGCATTTCTTATTCATAGCATTCGGATATGACTTTATGACTTGATTTCATTCTGCAGGTCTTTGTGAGTTTAAGATTGATTGACCCCCTCACTCAATTTCTCCCCTCATGTCTTGTGTGAAAACATGGCAAGAAAATAAATTTACAAAAAATAGATTACATTAATACAGCATCTTTAATACAGTACTAGATGCTTTATTAATGCCAAGTCACATAAAGCAATGTTAGGCCCTGACCTCTTGGTGGAAGGAGAAACAGGAGGAGTGAAGTGTTATAGCCAGAAAACACCTTTCCAAACCTCAATTCAAGCAAATAGAGTCGGCAAAACACAGTGTGGAGGCTCCTGCCATCAAAGCTCCCACTTGTATCTTATCTACCACATCAGGAGGATAAACCTTAACCATACAACAAGGCCAGACACAAAAAGACACTGGCTACAATATCAGATTTTATTTATGTGTCTATCTGGTAACATTGGCACAATCAATGGCAGCCTTCCTATGGTCTGAATATTTAAACAGTCAGCGCTGTACCTTTCTCAAGAGGTTATAGCGTAAAAGTGACGAGCCAAGAAAGTTCTGATTCAAAAGAATGGCAATAGTCCAACTGAGCTTATAGAGGGTACTAAAGCTTTCAATTTCTGAAATAAACAAGTCCTGGGCAGTGAGATTGCACTTTGGAAGTTCAACACACTGTGCCAATGATTGTTTGAACACAGATGCTTGATTATAATTTCCAACACTGATTATTTCCTGCCTCAGCTGCACCACAATGAATCTTCAATCAGGGGACAAATGAATCCCCTAACAGAAAGACAGGCTGATAACTTGGAGAACCAAAATACGTGGGTTTGTGACCAAAATCAATACCTTAACACTCCTTGGAGCCGGTTGAATGGCTTTGCTCTCAGCCAGTTGATGCATAGCACAACACAGCAAAGAAAATACATCCAATACCCCAACTCCAGTGTTTGCAAGCTCAACTTCAATTTCATTCTGCAGGTCTTTGTGAATTTGAGATTGATTACCCCCTTCACTCAATTTCTCCCCTCATGCCATCTGAAAGCATGGGAAGAATTTACATTTATAAACAACAGGTTGCATTAATGTAACACCTCTAATGTAGTACTAGGTGCTTTGCAGAAGCAAACTTTAAAGCCAAGTCACAGAGTGAGATATTAGGCAGAATCTTGTAGTGCTCCTGGCAGCAGGAGGCAAGGCAATTGGGGGAGCTTAATTATACAATAGGTTGCAGATCAAGTTCCTGTTGAAGGGCTCAGAGTTTGCAACTAAGTCCTCAGAAGATGGGTTGTTTCCCAACAGCAAGCTTCAGGATCTTTTTTCCATGTCACATATGTTCATTGATAAGCCAGCTCGTCAAACGTAAGTTCCCCATCTCAATTTAGTCATGCATGAGCAAACAATATGCAGTTTTGGATTCTTCACCACATATAGGAAGTACACATCAGACAAAGTGGGTAACTTGCTATACCTTAGAGTGAGCACCTGCTGTTTTATCCTTTGTGGGGAATCATCTGTCTCTGCCAGAAAGACCATGATTATGATCAGACGGCAGTCACCAAAATTCGTGAACATGGGGGATGACCAAGAGAAGGAGGCTGCAATGTAATGGGGAAGCCGACCAAGGTCGCAGGTTTACCTGGCCAAGAGTGGAAGTCTCTCTGAGGATGGAAGGCAGGTTGACAAGGGAAAGTGCAAAAGGACCAGAATTCTCTAGCTTCAAGCATCTTCTTCAAAAGCCTGAGGGATGTCCCTGTTCTGCAGGAAATGAATGCCTCTCTGGGTGCCCTTGAAGCATGTGCAAGGATCTTTGGTCCAGTGAGGTAAAGGTGGGGTGTTAACCTCCTGCCTGCCCCAAAATAGAAGAGCTACTCACATCCATGCTCACCTCCAAATTGGTGCTGAAGAACATAAGATTTTGCATATTAATGCAGACATGTCAGAAGGCTGTCAAGTTGAGGATGTAGAGATAGGAAGTAACTCCATGGAGGTATTTGAAAACAGAGATGAAAATGTTTAAGAATGAGGAGTTACTGAACCAAGAACTATGATAAGCTAGTGAGCACAGAGCTAGAGGGTGAAGAGAGACCATGTGAGCTAGGATGTACATGGTAGAGGTTTAGACAAGATCAACATTATGAAGGGTAGGAAATGAAAGATGGGCAAGTCTAGTATTAACAAAGACCTCTGGATATCTATCTTATGGCATTTTCATGGCATTTTACATCCAAGAATAGTTACTGTTTTATTAGAGGAATTGTGGCAGTCAATTTGTCCAGAGCGAAGCTCTAATGTAGGACTGGTCACAATGACACTGTGACCAGAATCTGCTTGCATATTCTCCAATTGGTTATTCTTTATGTGTTAACTGGACAATGAGTGTTGATGTATTATTTGGGAACAGAAAGCCAAGTCTGGTTCCATCCCCATCGATGTCCATACATGCACAACTACTGGTAAAAGTGCTCTACAGTGCTGCGGGGTGGAAATTTGAATGTTTTGTTGCTGCTCCAGCTGGGATTCTCAGAACCAACTTTCAAACACCTACTGTGAGGAAAGCACAGAAGAACGGTAGCACTGTTAATTATAATATGAACAGCAGATTTTCAGTGCTCAGAATGTTACGTTACTATAGAGCCAACAGCATGTTTGAAAATGGTTGAACAGGTGCTTGAATCTCAGAAATGTCTGACATGATAAGAGAATGTTAACCACACTATGAAACTTATCTCCCACCAATCCCATCCAGGACCAGGTTCACTGTGTGAGGTTGTGAACTGTGTGGACGAATAATAAATAAATTGCTGCTTCATAAATGCACATGAAGTGGAAGCCAACCATCTGAGTGTTCTACACTAACACAAATCTTACATTTTGGGAGGATACTTATGTAATAGCTTTATGCTAACCTTAGAAGCTGAACTGTATAAAGATAGGTCAAACCAAGAAACTGCTGGATTGCTAAGAAGTTTAAGGACACTCCAGTGAGTGGTCAGAGGGTTTACATCAAAGTTCATCTAAGTTAGTTACGTGAGAATAATGATGATGGATCAGAGCCCTAAGACACCCCATGGTAGACCAGCAGGAGGCTGGAAGAACACAACAAGCCATGCATCATCAGGAGGTGGAGAAATTAACGTTTTGGGTATAACCCTTCTTCAGGAATGGTGCTGGGTGTAAGGGGACCTGTAGATAAAGGGGGAGAGGTTGATTGGGGGAGGGGTAGGGTGATGAGGTAGGGATAGGTGAACACAGGCATAGAGTATGACCTGGTTGGTCGATGGGAGGACTCAATTCGATTGGTAGCTGAAAAGAAGGGTCGATCAGAGGAAGGGAAGAGGCTGGGAAAGGAAGCTATTTGAAATTGGAGAACTCAATCTTGAGTCCTCTGGGTTGTAGGCTGCCCAGGCGGAAGATGAGGTATTGTTTCTCCAATTTGTGATTTGATTCACTGTGGCAATGGAGAAAGCCAAGGATGGTCATATTGGAAAGGGAGTGGGAAGGGGAATTGAAATGGGTGGTGACTGGGAGAATTGGGTTGGCCTCTGTGGGTCCACCTGAGATGCTTGGCAAAACGTGCCCTGAGTTTATGTTTGGTCTCTCAGATGTAGAGAAGACCACATTGGAGGCACCAGATAGAGTAAACAAAGTTAGAGGAGAGGCAGGTGAACCTCTGATCACTTGAAAGAACTGTTTGGGGCCCTGAATGGAGGTGAGGGGAGTGGTGTGCTAGCAGGTTTTGCATCTTTCCCAGTTGCAGGAGAAAGTGCCTGGAGTTTGAGGATTGGTGGGAAGAGTGGTGTAAACCAAGGACTGTCAAAGGGAATGGTCCTTATGGAAGGAATAGAGAGATGGGAAGGGGAAGATGCGTGAACCAAGAATTGGTGAAGGGAATGGTCATTCCTAAGATACCATGGGCATTGTTTGCTTTTCAGTCCAAAATTTTTTTTTAAAGAAATCAGCTGTAGCCAAAAAAAATGATTGCAGATGTAAACTCAGCCACTGTTTGGAAAGGTCCTGAATGGGGTCCATGGAATGTCACACTTGAGGCTCTTGGTTTTATTTTCAGAGTGTGAATACTTGGTGTTAGAAGCCATCAGACTTCTGGAATGGAGAGGGCTGTTTTTACCCTGAAGTGAAAAGCACCTCAGGGCTGAAGATGGTTAATTTATTCCACTTTCTCAGTTGCTGTAAGTTGTAATTTCAAATCAATAACTTGGAGATCTTGTTAAGTGTGAATCAGTCACCCTGTCCCTCTTGCAAACAGGTGAAAGTACCTGGAGAAGGAAGATTGAGGAGCAGCAAGCCCTGACAAACCAAAAGGATAATTCCATTGAACCCTGGGGATACAGACCATTGAACTGCCTTCCCAGTCTTTCCCTGTACCAATAAAACCCTCTTTTTTTTCTGTTTAAGTAGATATAGGAGATTTTTGGGCAATTAAGAATAGCTTAGCCAGTGAAGCCTGTATCCCATGAATTAAAAAGAAACAAAAAGTTACCTCTCAAACATAAATACCCATTCTAACTTGATGAAAGGAAATAAACTACAGAAGAGACCACAATAAAATACATCTTAAGCATCACAGTGAATGTGCTTCAATCTAATTAAATTATTGGGCAATAAATAACTATTACACACTAACGAGCTCCAATTGTCAGAATCAACATATATAACAAGCAGCAACTCAGATTAATAGATACATGAATAAAATCAATGGAATATTTCTGTCCTTCATGGGTCAAATATATAATTTAATAGATCATAAACTACAATAGCTTCAATGATGACAACAATAATGTGGAAGAAAACAATACAATCTAAACAATTTTTTTTCTATTTTAACTGCCAATTAAACAAGTCAAATTAATAATTTTATTTGTTGGAACATTAAAGTGGTGCGAATGACAACTTAACAAAACTCTTTAAGACTAGTGCTCCCCATTTCTTTTCCCAGTGGGAATGTTGTCAATTTCAAGTCTTTTTCATGAACTCAGAATTAGCTGACTGGTCAGCAACTGTTTCAGAATGATTTAGAAGTACTATCTTCAGCAAATGGATTACTGCAATAAAACTTGCAGCAATTTATTTTAAGTCACATGAATAAAAATGCAATTAAGCAAGTTATTAATGTGTAATTTCATTAGTGCCATGCATCTGCAATGCAAAACGTGATAATGAAGAAAGTATTAGCATACAGTAGTTCCATTTATATTGCTATTATTTATTAATTTATAACACATTAGTAATTGCAGAACTACAAAAAGACTATGAATTAGTACTGTAGTTTTATATATATTATTTGTTAATTGCATCATAATAGTATATAAAGTTTTAGTTTAGAATTTTAGAAAGGGTCTTTTTGTATTGATTATAGCTATATCATCCCATGCACAATCCTGAAACAGGGATTGGATTTAAATACAGTTCCTCTATCCCTGCCATAGATATTCAAGCTCATACTGATGGCATTAAAGTTTCTCTCCCTATTAGATATCCTGATTGAAATTAAGTCAAACTAGTTTAGGATGTGTCAACCTGATACATAAAAACAAACTGCCTATAGCCCAGTAGAAGGAGAAAGCGAGGATTGCAGATGCTGGAGAAGAGAGTCGAGTGTGGTGCGAGAAAAGCACAGCAGGTCAGGCAGCATCCGAGGAGCAGGAGAATCGACATTTCGTGCATAAGCCCTTCATCAGGAATTAGATTTGTGGGCCGGGGAGCTGAGAGATAAATGGGAGGAGGTTGGGGCTGGGGGCAAGGTAGCTGAGAATGTGATAGGCAGATAAAGTTGGGGGCGGGGGGGCGAGGTCATAGGTCGGAGAGGAGGGTGGAACGGATAGGTGGAAAGGAAGATGGACAGGTCAAGAGGGCGATGCTGTGTTGGATGCTTGGGACTGGGATAGGGTGGGGGGAGGGGAAATAAGGATGCTAGTCCAGTATAAGTCTACTCAGCTGGCAACACTTTCACAAAATGATGTTGAATCCAAATTACCTTGAAGAAATTTTTCGACAATGTCCCAATGCTCTCCAGGGCATAGATTTCCTATTGGAAAAAGTGAGGACTGCAGATGCTGGAGATCAGAGCTGAAAATGTGTTGCTGAAAAAGCGCAGCAGGTCAGGTAGCATCCAAGGAACAGGAGAATCGACGTTTCGGGCATGAGCCATTCTTCAGGAATGAGGAAAGTGTGCCAAGCAGGCTAAGATAAAAGGTAAGGAGGAGGGACTTGGGGGAGGGGTGTTGGAAATGCGATAGGTGGAAGGAGGTTAAGGTGAGAGTGATAGGCCGGAGTGGGGGTGGGGGCGGAGAGGTCAGGAAGAAGATTGCAGGTTAGGAAGGTGGTGCTGAGTTCGAGGGATTTGACTGAGACAAGGTGGGGGCAGGGGAAATGAGGAAACTGGAGAAATCTGAGTTCATCCCTTGTGGTTGGAGGGTTCGTAGGCAGAAGATGAGGCGCTCTTCCTCCAGCCGTCCTGTTACTATGGTCTGGCAATGGAGGAGTCCAAGGACCTGCATGTCCTTGGTGGAGTGGGAGGGGGAGTTGAAGTGTTGAGCCACGGGGATTTCCTATTCTTGACATCAATTTAATTCAAAGATTATTAAAGGATTGGACACTCTGGAGGCAGGAAACATGTTTCCGCTGATGGGTGAGTGCCGAACCAGAGGACACAGCTTAAAAATACGGGGTAGACCATTTAGGACAGAGATGAGGAGAAACTTCTTCACCCAGAGAGTGGTGGCTGTGTGGAATGCTTTGCCCCAGAGGGCAGTGGAGGCCCAGTCTGTGGATTCATTTAAGAAAGAGTTGAATAGAGCTCTCAAGGATAATGGAATCAAGGGTTATGGAGATAAGGCAGGAACAGGATACTGATTAAGGATGATCAGCCATGATCATATTGAATGGTAGTGCAGGCTCGAAGGGCAGAATGGCCTACTCCTGCACCTATTGTCTATTGTCTATTGTCAAAGATCTCTATCTATCCAGCAGCAGTGATAAGCAAATTAAGCAGACAATAATATTGACGTATCCTCACAGACAGCAAAACAAGAACTGAAACCAGTGATTATAATTTATTTTAATATTTAAAATTTCAGTTGTACTATGACAATCCTAAATTATCATGAACAAAACATAATTTTGAAAAAATGTGAATTTGCTTTTATAATAAGAGAAATTTGAGATTCCACAAATAGACTATTAGCTTTTCAGACGCAATGAGGTTGGACAGGAGTAATTATAAAGATAAATATTGTACATAAATGTTCAAAATACATGGGGGGGGAAGGGTGTGGTTGACGATAGAAAAATTCAACCTCAAAAGTAAAAAAAACCATGGGGTGACCAATCAGAAAAAGAAGTCATACACATAACTAGAATCTGTGAGGAGCTGATCCTCTGATCAGAGACTAGTATAGGCTCATGTTGGATCCATCAGCAGCAAATGCAGAAGAGAAGTAACTTATAACTAGAGAAGCAGCAAGGCCAGAATTAGTGCAGGTTGTGGGGATCAAAAAGCAAAGCTTGCGAAGTTAAACCCCTGGGAGTGAGACTCCTGGGCAGGGAGGAGCGAGGTTGGAGGTTAGAGGAAGGATAGGAAGTGAAACTGATGAGGTTACGAATGGGGAGCCAGGAACGCAAGCTTGGAGGAAGCAAGACTATGGATCTCGGGTCTGGGAGAACGTGAAGATGCAAAGTGGGCAGGAGCTGAAAAGTGGGAGAGGAGAAGAACATTTTTAATCTTTTCACCAAAGGAATACTCAGCTAAGTGGAAACATGAAACTGACAATGAATTCCTTGCAAATGAATGTGGAGTCTCTGTGTTAAAGCTATAGGAGTTCAAGACCTACTGTAAGGGAAATAAATGTTGTGGATGATATTGTCATGAGTAATGTTTCAACTTGATAATTTAATATTGAAGTTTTATTTAATAAAGATTTACATTTATGTGCTATATCTTAAAACATCTCATCTACTGTAGATAACATGAGGTGCAGTGACTGTGTTAGATATAAAAATGACCTCACCAGTGCTTGAAAAGATATTGAGGCAAATAGATTTTTTTGTATAGAAGTCTATGTCGGTTATATTTTTGTTTTTAAAAGCATTAGTTTTTATCCTTTGTCAGTTTTTAATACTAATTTAACTGCTATGGCATGAAGGAAAGTTACATTTTCCTTGTATGATGAGGTTATATGTTTAATGGAATGGTGATGATTATTAAAGATATTGATTAATTATGTTAGTTATATTTCTGAAAGAATCCAAATCCCCCATATATTGATAAAAATACAGAAGGTATTACCATTATGTGATTGCATCATCTAAAGAAGTAGTTAATGAAAATGGAAAAAGAATGCCTAAAAACCTAAAAGTAGCTTCCAAACATCAAAAATTAGCCATCAAGAAAATCTCAGCAGGAACTCTATTAAAAAAGTGACTCAACTAATGCATCATTCAAAACGCAATGATACTTCATTCAACAAGATGCAAATTTTTGAAGGATTTTCACAACAAGTGAAGTACCACAGAAGTGACGTAGTTATCAATTTACTGAATGGTTGGGGGACATCAACAGTAAATCTGCTGCTAAGGTATAGAACCACTGACAACAATTGTCAATTTCTGAATTGTTTTGCATGAATGCAATCGTTAGATGTTGCTTTCAGTTTGAGAGGAGTGATGTTGAGGAATGCTGACAATTTTCACTGTTGTTAGTACTGTAAAATCTACATCAATCTAATATGACACTTCAGTACAGTACTGGGACAGTGCTACATTGTGGTAACTGCTAAAATCCTGGATTGAGTTGAGAATTTAACTGCCTTTGGAGTGGATGTAAAATACCTCAAAAATGTTATGGCCTGTTAAATGAGGTTAATTAGATTTTTAACAGTGTACTAATGTCATAATTACCCCTGGACAGTCTAACTGCCCAGTAAATCTGACCTTTGTACAATGTCAATTTTTTCCACTATGATAAAAACAGAGACACTTCTCAATTATTTTAAAATTTGTTGATGATATTTTACCTACTTTAATTATATTATGTATGTTCAAAACATTTATATGTGTTATGATTGGAAAAGTCAGATCACACAATGAAACTCGGCTAGACATATCATATACTTTTTATTGCAATCTTTAGCATGGCGGTTAGTCACTGAAACATATTCATACAAGACTTGAAATGTTTGTTAACAACAGAACATGCATTTACTACACAAAGTTCTGCATATATATGTATAATTTATACATATAATTTATACTAGTTAGAAAGGTCTTAACACAAATATCCATACAGAGTTTCAACTTGCTTCTCAGTACTATTTATTACAGAGATTCAAGTCCATAAAAAATTATAATTGTATCTTGACACTAAGTTTCTACCTACCTGACATAATCTAGTTTCTTTTTCAAGGATTACTGAAACAATTTCTTGATTCCATTCTGAGTCTGCTGACATTATACTTTCACAATTCTGAGGCCCAGAAAAGTTTCAGTTCTAACTACTGGAAGAGTTCTATACAAACCTTCTTGTCTCAGAAACTGCAGAGTCTAGAAAATACTTCTGCTGTCATGTCAGGCTTCCCTGACCTGAACTATACTCTCGTTTTTTTTCTGAAGTGAACTAAAAAATTATTCTTGTGCTCTGAAGTCAAAATAAAATTGATGACTTTATTCTTTATACCCTGACTATCATAAACCAAACAATTTAAACAAGCTATCCCTTAACATCACAGAGTTTTCTGTGCATTTGGCTGAAGTCATCTGCTTTCTTAGAAATGATATATTTAGGCCACTGTTCCAGAATGGTTTTCTAACCTTTTTTAAAAGGACTTTCACAGAACTGGCCGACATTCCTCTTCCTCTGTTTTAGATTACAACTTCTAAAAATAATAACAATCTATATAATACATATATTATTGTGCAAACTATTATTGAACCTGAAAAAAAAACAATTTTTACTTCCCAGTATGTTTCTCTGAGATCATTTCAATGTGATTACTTGTTTACACAGCTGGATGCCTGGAGATCTCCTATGTGTGGTGCTGGATTCAAATCGACACCACAGAGATCGCTGGGCTGTTTAGGTAGATTCCTCAGAGGTCTTGGAATGTAAAATATCATGAGTTAGGACCATTTTGAATACATCAGATAGGAAAATTATCCAAGTCTCAGCAACAACTTCACAAAAATTGACAATTCAGAAACTGCCCCAGGATGTGAATATAGATAGGTCACAACTGCTTTGAAATACATTTTCTTCATTAGTATTGGAAGAAAAGTAATGAAGACATGGACACCTGAAGAGAAAATCCAAACATTTAATTATCAATTAGCGTTACATTTATAAAGGATGATCTGGAGAATTTATAGCATTTCTATGACAATAATATATTCACGGTAAATCTAAGATTCCATTTTACAATGAATGACTAAAATCTAAAAATGGAAAAAGAAAGTTTAATTTTTGCCAGTCATTAAGAACAATAAATTCCCCAATAGTTATCTCAAATTTATTTCTCCTACATTCAATCCTCCCACCTCTTTCCACCACAGTTCAGGGGTTTGTATTTGTAGTGCATAAATGATGCAGTCACTGCTTCCTGCTACAGATCTATACAGCATTTCTAAAGCAATAAAACATCTTTAGGCACTTCACAGGAAACAAAGCATGGTACCTAGTCACTGAAGGAGATATTGAGAAAAAGAACCCTGCAGATTAAATCCAAAATGATGCAAGGGTCAGGACCTAAGCTGGTAAATAACTATTCATTTTTAGCTGTCTATCAGCCTGCTTCCACCTGACAGGTAGGCTTAACAATCGATCCCCATCATGTCAAAGTAAATTAAAACAGCAATGACTTACAAAGAACACAAATTATTCTGGATGTCAGAGAGTATTAACTTCAGGCAGCCATTTCCCCGGGTACATGGCGTGAAAATTCATAGTTTGGAACCACCCAGAGGACAAAGATGCATTTCTTAACAGTTTTACACATGTTCTGGGAATAGTGTGTATTTACAAAACTTACTTATTCAAAACAAACAGTAATTCAAAACTTTGACACCAAACATAACCTGATTTATGAAAGACAATTATACCACCAGCTCATCCAGAAAGTGAGAAAATGTTCTGAATTATTTGTCCAAAATATCAATGAACTAGCCAAATGTGGTGAATTTGGATCACCATAAAATGAGCACACTCAGAATAGAATTGTGATTGAGTTTATGTCAAAGGTTCGTCACAGAATCTGCAAATTATTTTCGAGTTTACACTTGATACAGCAGTCTGAATAGTCTGTCACTCAGAACTGATAAAATGCCAAGTTTCAGGTCAGAAGCCAACTAAAGAGTTGGAAGAGGTTGCATTGAAGTCATTGTTTAAAAGTGGAGAACAAAAGGAACTGAATAATTTGAAGAATGAGAAGCCTCCACTGAGACACAGTATACCTGAACCTTGTGCATGTTGTAATCACAGACACAGTTGAGAAGACTTTAAGGTGCAGGAAATGTAGTAAACTGATACATTTTTAAATGATCTGTCACACAAAGGTTGTTAAAGCAGTGATCTCTAATAATAACTCATCATAAGAAATGGTGAACCGAGTCAGCTTGTGCGATGATGATAGACAAATAGTGGTGGATCATAGATGGCAACACTACACATTTAAGATTGATAATTGTACACACATTGTTGTAATAGAATTGAAAGTCTTGTGAGCAATACAGCCAGAGAATTGCAACATTCTGGCCTCTCAACATTTAAACCCAGGAGGGACATCAGATAGCAAAAGACAAATTACTGCATTACATTCAAAAGAACAAAAGAAAGTGCACTGCAACTTCTCAGAAAAATAAAACCAATAAAATATATTGGCACGATTAAGGAAAATAATTTATAGATTAGCACAAGCTAATTGCATGTTGAAAAACCTGTCTATTCTCTGAAGGAAGAAATCATTGTGCATCAGTTTAGTGCAACTCTAAACATGCTTGCCTCCAAGTTAAAGTGTTAAAGGTTAAAGTTAGCTACTAGACTGAAGCATCTAGGTTGGTTAAAAATCTAGGTTGACAGTACTAAGGGCTATTGCACTGACAGAGATGCTGTTTTGCAGAACAGCAGTTAAAGCTGTAAACTGATATAGAAAAAAACTATTGCAGTATTTGGAAAGAGCAAACATTTATATTCCAACCAACAATCCCTGGTCTACAAACAAGTGAAATGAATTATATTCATCCACTGTCTGCGAACAAGTTAATTACTGTGTTTGTATGCATAACTAAGGTTATTGCGCTTCAAAACCAAAGTTATGATTGGATGTAAAGCACTTTTGTAGCATCCAAGTAAAGTATTCTAGTTTCATGTGCCAAGCATTATTAAACTGAAGACTTCATTACTTTTGTTGGTAATAGAAATAATATTCTTTTCCATTCTTTTAATTTTTAAAAAAGAAATTAATAGTGAGATTATATAAATGGAATACAAAAGGAAATTCACATCTCGAGAGGAGAAATTTGCAGAACAATAGAGAAAGGAAGACTGTTGGACTAACTGATGAACTCTTTCATGACCACAGTTTGTGAAAGTTTCTGTATGTATAGAAAAAAGACAAAGTTAGATTGAGATATAGTAGAAAATAAGGAAGTGACTGACATCAAACAAATACTTTTGACTTTTATTGGGTGACTTAGGAAAGAGTCAGAGCCAATGATAATGGAGAGGGTTGTGAGAGTCATAAATACAGTGCGGATGCATTCAGTTGGAAACCCATTTCCAGATTATTCGAGCAGCATGAAATTCAGTTGACAGACATCGGACATGGACATGTTGACTTTTTAATTAAGTAACTAAATGGCAATTTTACCACACTTTCCTAAATTTATCAATGGCACACGGAATCCCTAGGGCCGCAGAGCTCCAGCTGGTTAAAAGGAGGGGCATGAAAAGTTCAGTTCTGTCCCTGCCTGCCAGCCATCCTGAGGGTCTTTGACTAGAACAGGAATGACTGAGAGGGTGTGTGGCAAGGAGTACAAAGGGATAGTGGCACTTGTTCACAAGGAACTAGCCAGACCGACATATATGGAGAGGTTGGCTGAATAGGCCAGGCAGAATCAGGAGAAAGCCCTGTTGGGTATCTATCCTCATATCCATTAATGGTCCTGAGAAACCCCTGGGGAGACAAACCAGAGCAGAACGCAAAAAGTATCGATACCATCAGACATATCAGGAGCAGGAAGAGAGCAGACCAAGTGAAGTGTGTGGTTCTTGTGCAACAAAAAGCCCATTTCCAACGAGAGCTTTCAAACATCTGAGAAACATCCCTGTTTCTCTGAGATGCACAAGGCTTGGAGAAGATGCTACTTTGATCCCCTATAATTTCTCCACAGCTGCATAGAGATCCTGGACAAGCTAAAGGAATGCAGGCTTCTGGAAATCTCCAGCATTCATTGTCTGGTCTGCTGGAGATTCTCTATAACTCTCCATGTACATCACCAACTTTCAATGAAGATAGCTATGTTTGCACAACCTGTGGAAGCATTCATGGCCTGATGGACTCATTAATCATGACCCCTGTCCTCAGCTTAGAGCACAGCATGGACCTGGCCTTCAACAGTTCTCCGACAGTCAGTGAAATCATAACCTTTCCCACTGTTCAGATATGTCTGTGTTGTACTCACCACCTGTGACCCTAAGTCCAATCCTGAGTATGAACACATTGAGGTGGGAGTATCTGCACTGCTGAAGGGTGCCAGGAAATAGCGTGGTACCTTTGCCCCTGAAAATCTGCAAATTGCTTGTGAAACTCAATGGAGGGGGTGACCAATCATAGGAAGATTGAGAATCATAGATCTCCACAATGCAGAAAGAGGCTATTCAGCCCATAGAGTCACCACAAAATGGCCAAAAAAAACCATTCCACCAAGACACCCCCTTACATTTACCATGGCTAATCCACCTCCGGGTTTCCTCCCACAGTCCAAAGATGTGCACGTCAGGTGAATTGGCCATGCTAAATTGCCCGTGATGTTAGGTAAGGGGTAAATGTAGGTGGGTTGCGCTTCGGTGGGTCAGTGTGGACTTGTTGGGCCGAAGGGCCTGTTTCCACACTGTAATGTAATCTAATCTAATCTAATCTAACCTAATCTGCACATCCCTGGATATTATGAGGCAATTTACCATGTCCAATCTGCCTAACCTGCACATCCTTAGACTGTGGGAGGAAACCAGAGCACTTGCCAGAAACCCACACAGACATGGGGAGGATGTGCAAACTCCACATAGTCATCCAAGGCTGGAACCAACACCAGGTCCTGGTGCTGTGAGATAGCAGTACTAACCACTGAGCCACTGTGCTGCCCAGTTGTGAGATCCTGAAAGTCCGGTGTCTGAGTCTTTATTAGATACAATCTATATTGTGACAGTTGCATCTGTTAAAGTAATTTAGCATTGGATCCTGTATTATTTTTAAAAAAGATAAAACTAAAATAATGGACAAAACGTGGTAACTTCTGATTGTGATTTCTGAACAGTAGCAGAGACTTACTGCTCCACATGAGGGTGTTAGTCTTCAGAGGCAATCAACTCTGACTCCGCCAGTGGGAAAATTCACTGGATCAAATTCCAATCAACCACTGAACAGTTGACCTGAAGTTTCTCAGTGAATCATAAGACTCAACAGTGAAGTTCCAGCCAGCACAAAGCTGTCAGCCATCTAGGATCTATGGATTGACACCAGATGACCAGAGTTCAGGAGATTTAACAGCAAGAAGGTAGTTCACTTTCCTTTCTTTCTTGTGATGTGGGCCTCATAGAGAGGCAGTGGTCAGAGACAAGAGCAGGGGGTCAATTGTCCCCCACATTGAAGACAAATGGAGACACTTGCCTGAACCCAGCAGCAAGTCATCCTTGTTTCCCTTTTAAGCAGGAAATTAGGCCAATGGCTGGTTAAGGGCCTCAGCGGATAGGCCATTAATTGATTATTTAGAGCCCCTAAATGATCTCCTAACCCAGTACTTTATTACTGAGTTGGTGAGAAAGGGGCAAATTTCTCTCCAAGACCAATTACCCAATTATTTGTTCTTCTCACCATCTTCCCCACCAAGTCCAATGAGAGAATACTTACTGACACAACATCCTGGAAGTTACTTAAAAATGCAAATTGTTTTTCCAATTGTAAATTTACCATCCTCATCAGGCTAATGAAAGTGATTTAACTGAATTGTACCACACCTGTTGGAGCCATAATGCAATATCAAATAAGATCTTCCTGTGAGCTAATCCTGACTGGTCTGTTGAGGGTTATCAGTGATTCTTGTGTTGAGTAACAATCTCTTTTGCTTCAACCCATCATGTGGACAATAGGTGACAATGGATCATGCCATCACATGATTGAAAATAACTAGCGGGAGGTCAAGACCTTATTCCTGTACAGATGAACATAAGAAGTCAATCTAGAAATCTAGACCACCCAGGAATGAAATTCTTCTTTACCCTGAGTAGTATCAACATACAGAGGAATCTAGGCATACGTGTTCACAATTCTCTGAAAGTGGCAACGCTAGTGAAGTAGGTAGTCAAAAGAGCATATGCTCACCTTGGACAAATTTGGTTTGTTTTCACTTGAATGTCGAAGGATGAGGGGTAACCTGATAGAAGTTTATAGAATTATGAGAGGCATAGATAGAATGGATAGTCAGAGTCTTTTTCGCAGGGTAGAAATATCAATTAGTAGAGGACATAGGTTAAAAGTAAAAAGTGGTAAGGTTAAAGGAGATGTAAGGCGCAAGTTTTTTACACAGATGGTGTTATGTATCTGGATTGCACTGCCAGAGGAGATAATACAATACCAAAGTTAAAGAGGCATCTTGACAGATATACAAATAGGTAGAGAATTGGGAGATATGGACTTCATAATTTAGAAAGGCATGTGTCAGTATAGCCTTGGTGGGAGAAAGTGAAGACTGCAGATGCTGGAGATCAGAGCTTAAAATGTGTTGCTGGAAAAGCGCAGCAGGTCAGTCAGCATCCAAGGAGCAGGAGAATCGACGTTTCGGGCATTAGCCCTGAAGAAGGGCATTCCTGAAGAAGGGCTCATGCCCAAAATGTCGATTCTCCTGCTCCTTGGATGCTGCCTGACCTGCTGCACTTTTCCAGCAACACTTTTTCAGCTATAGTCTTGGTGGGCCCAAGGGCCTGCTCCTATGCTGTACTGTTCTTTGTACTCTCTGTATTCATACTCAACAGGGTGATAGAGGCCATTCCTCCAGCAAGAATAAACTCTATCTGAACAACCAATTAACGCAGGCACAGCAACAGAGCACAAGAGGCTGATTTGTCCTCACCAACAAAAGGCAGCCTTCCACTGAAACCTATTCATGATTTTATCAGAAGACCCAAAGGTTTTGAGCTCCATTCATCCAAAGAACAAGAGAAACTCCATCTAAGCATGCAGCACATGCATCTTAAAGGACTGAATTTTGAACATCTGATTAACTTTTATTTCTGCCAATGATCCAAACACATGCTCTGTCTCGAGATTCCATCTTTGCATGTGACTGTGTGTATGAGGCAATGACTCAATTTCTTCACTGTTATATTTACATACAATATCACCCCCTGATCTATCACATATTTCTGATGGCTCCCACCCCTCACAAAATACCACTTAATATGCCTCTAGTAATATTATGATTTGGTAGACAACATTGTACACTGATTTGTTACTTATTCTATTCATCCTGATTCTAATTGTGCTGATGTTAAGCAATAGTCCTTTTATATCATCAGATTGGTTTCTCTGTCACACTGGAATGTAATGCACCTTAAAAACATCAATTAAATCAACTGGTTTTATGACAATTGCAATCACAATGAAATGTGCTGCAGTAATAAAAGAAGCAATATTCTTTTAACAACGTTTACAGCCAATTATTCAAAGCTATCAAAATATATGTAATGCTACAAAATAAATCAGTGAAGAAAATTTCAAGAATTTTACAGGTTTCCTCAGAATTAAAAGTTAGTTTTCATGCTGAGTGAGCTACTTGAAGTTCCATTTATTTAGAAATAAATCCTAGAATCCTGCTCAGTGAATGAAGACAAATGAAGAGAACTTCAACAAAAACGGAATGATGGAAAACTCAGTAGAGAGAGAGAAACAGACTTTATTTCGAGTTTGATGTGAATTTTCCTCAGACGTCCTGTCAGCCTGTCAGCTGTTGAAACAGAAAAGATATATTAATGTAGCAGGTGGAAAATATTGATCACAGTTTAGCACATTTGCACAGTAGGTACTGTGTAGACTTGCCAGAATGTAATGTGCAGAGATGAGGAATACAAGTATTCTAATTTGTTTCACAAACAGATTTTAAATTGCTGAGAAGCCTTGGAATGCTCACTTCAGTTAATCAGGCTAGAGCAGGGGTAAACCTGCTGCTTATGGTCTATATGTGGCACATTGAGGACTTACCAACATGAGTATGGGAATCCTTTGGTGACCTGATCATCTTCTGTCAGTGCAGTGTCCATCATCTATAAGACATAAGTCAGGAGTATAACAGAATACTCTTCACTTGCCTGGAAGTGTGCAGCTCCAACAAGACTCAAGAATATTTACACTATTGAGAACAAAGCAGCCCACTTTATTGGCATCGCATCCACCATCCCCAACATTCCCTCCCTCAACACCAATGTACAGTGGCCATGATTTGTATCATCTGCAAGACTCACTACTGTAATTTACCAAAGGTCCTACAAAAAGCATCTTCCAACTCCATGACCTCGAACCAAACAGAAGGACCAGGGCAGCGGGTGCATGGGAACACGACTTCCTGACTTGCAATTTTAGATCATAGAACTGTACAGTGCAGGAATGGGCTCTTCGTCCCGTGATGTTGTGCCAAACATGATGCCAAATTCAACTAATCCCTTCTGCCTGCCTTTGGTCCATATCCCTCCATTCCTTGCATACGCATATGCTTATCTAAAAGTCCCTTCAAAGCCACTATCATATCTGTCTCCACCACCATCCCTGGCAGTGAATTCCAGACTCCTATCACTCTCTGTGCAAAAAACCTGCCCCTCACATCTCCTTTGAACTTTCCCCATCTCATCTTAAATGCATGCCCCCTTATTTTAAACATTTCAACTCTGGGAAAAAGATTCTGACCGTCAACCCTATCTATTCAACTCATAATTTTATAGACTTCTAACAAGTCTTCCCTCAGCATCCACTGCTCCAGAGAAAACAACCAATGTTTTTCCAGCCTCTCATACCCTCTAATCCAGACAGCATCCTGGTAAAGCTTTTCCGCAGTCTCTCCAAAGCCTTTCCCTAACCAATAAAGGCAAGCATTTCATCCATTTTCTTTACCATCCTATATATTTGTATGGCTACTTTCAGGAAGCTATGGGTTAAACTCCAAGATCCCTTTCCTCAAGGTTGCCATTCCTTCTCTAAGTTAATGACTTGGAACTTGTTTCCTTATCAGCACTGTGGTCTCCCTCTACCCCAAGGATTGCAAGAGTTGAAAAAAAAACAGTTCAGCACCACCTTCTCAAGGACTATTAGGAGTGGGAAATAACTGCTGCCCTAATGAGTGACACCAACATCCCATAAATGAATGATAAAAAGAAAATGTCAACTTAGAAACAGAATCAGGCCATTCAGCCCATCAATTCTGCTTCACCATTCTATCATGGCTGATATGTTTATGAATCCCAATAAGCCCTCTCCCAATAACCCATGATCCCCTTTCTGATCCAGAACCTATCTATCTCTGTCATAAATACGCTCAATGACTTGGCCTCTCCAACTCTCTGAAGCAATGAGTTCCACAAATTAACCATCCTCTGGCTGAAAAAATTCCTCCTTATCTCAGTTTGAAAGGGTTATCTCTTCACTTTGAAGCTGTGCCCTCAGAATCTTGCAGGAGCCTAAACAGTGGGGGTTATGGCCTGGAAGTCGGTAAATCACATGAGAATGTGAGGTTTTTCTCAACATCAGGAGCAACTTGTTGCACTTTCAGACTTCTGAGTATCGAGGCAAATTATTGAGATGCTGAGAAATGAGGTGTATTTGTTTCAAAAACATAAATTGCCAGAAAATCTCAGCAGATCTGGCGCCATCTGTGGAGAGAAATTAGAGTTAACGTTTCGGGTCCAGTGACCCTCCTACAGAACTGATGGCAGTGATGAGAAAGCTGGAAAAAAGATGGTTTGCTTGTTTTAGCAAATCACTGCAGATGTTGGAATCTGAACTGAAAATAAAAATTCCAGGCATGGATCAGGCACCATCCATGAAGAGAAAGCAAGCTAATGTTTAACTTTTCATCAGCGCTGAAGAAGGGTCTGATAAAGAGTCATCTAAACTCGAAATGTTAGCTTGCTTTCTCTCAGTGGGTGCTGCCTGACCCGTTGTGCTCTCCAGCATCTGCAGTAACCACTTGGCGATCCTCTAGGCTGCCATCTTGGATACCCGGAAACAACGTCTCAGGGCAAATTTCAGGGTCCCTATTCTTCTCACTGTCATGTGCTCAGATGCTGGCATCTGACACTGTCTAGGCTCAGAACCCTCATCGCACCTTCCCAATCAAATCTCAGGGTGTTTCTGTGCTTCAAACTTACACTTTAGAGCACACCAACAATAACAATGAAATTCTGCAGCAAAGATACTTTGCACCCAGGAACACAGTCAGCTCATGGACTGGACCAGGCTGCACTTCATTATTCACTTGCTTTCTGAGAGCTCACTCACCTTGGGCCTTTCTAGATGCTCACAGCATCCCCTTTGCCTTGCCACATCTTGCCTCCAGTTTTGCCTCCAAACCTAGAATTATGGAATCATAGGATCCATTCAGCCCATTGAGTCCACACCGACCCTCTGAACAACATCCCACCCAGTCCCAGCTGCCTACCCTATCCCTGTAACCCTGTTTTTTCTATGGCTAATCCACCTGGACTGCACATCCCCAGACACAGTGGGCAATTTAGCATGGCTAATACACCTAACCCACATATCTTTGAACTGTGGGAGGAAACCAGAGAACCCAGTGGAAACCCATGCAAACACAGAGAGAATGTGAAAACTTCACACAGCCTGAGGTTGGAATCGAATCCAGGTCCCTGACACTGTGAGGCAGCAGTGCTACCCACATGCCACCCATGTTACTTGGTTCATGCTACTTCTGATTTGCCCTTGCGATTTAATGTAGAATGCTTGTCATGATCAGCAGTCCTCAGGCAAGTTAAGGAAGACAGCCTTCAGTCAGGATGTCCTGGCCGGTATGGCCTATATTGTGACATGCATTAGGGTTGTCATTGTCAGATAAGAATGCCTCCTGCTGCGATGTCTAGAAAGAGCAGATCCAACCTTTCCTGAATGGCTGACAGTATAATTGCAAAGCTGGATTCTATTTGTTGCAAGAGTTCCCCAGGATGAATGGTGGGGGAGAGACAACCAGAAGCTGATTGAGTCCCCTGACTTGCAATGAATGAATGCAAGTTTGGGTAGTCCCTAAATAAGGCAACTGGATCTTTGAACTTGGAATTGCCAGAAGGTCAGGACATTTCTATTCAGCCCTACCCAATATGATTCATTGTTACAATCATGCAGAACTTGAGCAGAAATGTAATGAACAGAAAGCCCTTTGATCCTGGAAGAAATTCCAACTCATATGCAATGGGAAACTAACACTTTTGGATCTAGACTCCAAAATGGAACATTCCAGTTGCAGCCATTATGTGAGTTGTCAGCTACTTAGCACCGGGATGAAGAGAACATCTTCACACAAAAGGTAAAGAATCTTCAGAATGTTTTTGTTCCAGGGAGCAGTCAATATCCAACCACTGAGAACATTCAAAATGGAGGTTCATAGAGTTTTGGGTACAATGGGCCAGGAGCAGGCATGTGGGACATGTTTAGTTTGGGATTATGTTCAGCATGGACTGGTTGGGCTGAAGGGGCTATTTCCATGCTTTGACTCTATGACTCTATGGGTTAGAGAGATCTGCAGGATATGCATCAAGAATCCTTACAGAGGTTTGTTATTCTTGCCACTCCACTGTGACGAGTGGGTAAGCCTCACTCACAATTTTAATTATCCATTTACCCAGTTTCCATTGAACAGAAATTGGCCTTTAAGAACTTGCAATTGGCTGAAGTTGGCCTTAAAGAACCAGCAACTCGCAAACCATTCCCCAGCCCACAGTGAGCTGCCCGTGTGTCTCCGGAGAGAACAATCCAAAGGGGCATCAAATCTATTTTCAATACTCAGATTGGGATCATCCTTCTTGGCTTTGGCAGTTGGTATGTGGGTTAAATCCCCACTCCATCTCTCAAGCATTAAAAGAAATACAGACGCTTCATCACGGACTGAGGGAGTGGTGTACTGCCAGAGGTGCTGTTTTCTGGATGTAGTTTTAAAGCAAGTCTTTGTCTGCCCCCTCAGGAAAGCATGAGGACATCCCATAGTGCTATTTTGAAGAGGAACAAGGGAGTTATCCCATGTGGTCTCAATCAACCTAACACAACCAGATCATCATATTACTGCTTCTGTATAAAAATGGTTGCCATGTTTCTGACATTACAACAATGACTACAGTTCAAAAGGAATTAATTGATTTAGAGGTGCTTTGAAATGTCCACTGGTCATAAAGGCACTATATACATGGTCAGGACAATGGAACATAACCTTGGATCACCTGCAAATACATTAACTTTTAATTACAACATGATTGTGTTGTTTTTAATTAATAAGGATAAACAGTCAGATTATTAAGTATGTAAATCCTCAATAATATTAATCGGTAATTGTTTGGAAGGCCAGTGTCGATAGTCCTGTGAGGGAATGTCGAGGAACTGGTTGGGATTTGGATAGGGCAGGAGTGTGTCAGCATGACCTAGAATGAGAAGCGGGGGTGGGGGAGAAGAATATTAAGATGACAGGGCAAACAGTGTCAGGATAGATTCAGGATTAGGATGGGGAAAATCCAGGAAGGAATAGAGTACCAAATCATTGTTAGAGATGAGTGAGAATGTAGACTGGCTGAGTTGAGGGGGAATTGAGACAGATGGGTGTAGCGTGATGTTTGGAATGGTTAAAGCTTCCTTTGGTCTGGACCTAGTATAGGCCAAATAGTTTCCTCCAGTAGAGTTACTTTTACAGAAACAAAGTAACATGGAAAATAGGAGCAGGATTAGGCCTTTTTGAAATCATACAATGTTTGCCCTCAACTACTTTCAGTGCTAGTGAATTCCACAGGCTCACCACGCTCTGGGTGAAGAAATTTCTTCTCATCTCAGTCCTAAGTGGTTTACCCTGTATACTTAGACTGTGACCCCTGGTTCTGGACTCCCCTGCCATCAGAAACATCTTTCCTTCATCTACCCTGTCTAGTCCAACATTCCTCTGCAGAATCTCTCTGGCGGGCTTTAAAGAACAATTTATTTCAATTGATCTACTTTATGAAATTATTCTGCAAACATCACATCATCTTGTAAATTGTTGTGCAACTGCATTCAAGCAAACAAAATCCTGTATTTCCGTATAATTGCGTTCTGATGAAAGGTCATTGACCTGAAACTCGAATTCTACTTCTCTCTCCACATATGCTGTCAGATCTCTTGAGTATATCCAGCATTTTCAGCTTCTGTTTCATATTTCCAGCTTTTGCATTATTTTGCATTTACATGTTATCCAAGTTGCCTGTGTAAGCATTACTACCTTGCTACTGGAAAGACTGGAGGAGCTGACCTTATCCTGAGGGGCAAATTTATCACCAGGGTTATTCCTCCAGGCAGGCTGGTTAGAGACACGAGTGCTGCATCATTATCTTTCTGATAAACAGCACACATCAGATGTATGTGAAGCCTTTTAGGGGAAATCTTGAGGGCAGCGAAGTCAGGAGCCATGGTACATTGGTTATGACTCACTAACACCCCACCTTTTGACTGCATATGGTCTTTTCAGACACTGACTGATGATATCTCTGAAATTAGTTTGTCCTCCATTTTCAAAACCACTTATTTAGGTACAACAGTATTAGTCTGGTGAACAGATCAATATTTCCTTTGGGCATCCAGCTATGACAACAAGTGAAGCACAACTTCCATGTTATTGTTGAGTTTCAAAATATAAGTGCCTTGGAATCTGCAAGCATCCACTTTCATAATTGAAAAAGAGAAATTTGTAGAACTTTGGAGAAAGTGAAACTATTTGGATATCTTCAAAGGGCCAGCATAGATATGATGGACCAAATAACTTCCTTCTGTACTGTAAGATTCTGTGAATCTCTTAGAAAACAAACCAAGTGTAAGTGGTTATAATTTCAGATACAGATTAGCACAGTAAGGCACCCTCAGCAATAATGGAAAAATACACATGCATATTACACTACATGGCAATGATCTGTCTGAAAAGTACACAAGACAACACTCTTCACTGTACCTTGGTACACGTGACAGTAATAAATCAAATCAAATCAATGGTCCAGTTTTAGCTGGGATGCCAGCAACAGATTTACACAGTGTGTCATAGTTCCTCTAACTGGAGAAATGTCAGAGGAAGAATTAATTGCCCCTCGACCCTGACACTTGCAAGTGAGTGAATGTACAGGGGTAGTAATATTTTAAAACAGGCTCTGCACGCAATCTCTCTATAATCTACTGCTCAGCAAAATTTCAAAGAAGACTCGAAGTTTAATATTTTATTTCCAAAATAAAACAAATGTGGTTTTGTTACATAAACAGTTTATGGGTGTAGTTTGGTTACATTTCATCTACTTGGGTTTTGACTCTTATTTTGATCTTATTTCCAAGACAAATATGCTAAGATATTAATTTTAGTAAATCATTACTAGATTGCCAGTAGCAAAAATTATTCTTCTGCATGTACATAGTTAACATTTAATTTAACCTTTTTTATTGCAGATATCTATCAACAGCTGAAGCCAAACCAATAAAAACAATCACTGTTTATTGTTGCAAAATTGCCCATTTTTATTTTATGTGCCAACCTCACAAGCAAGATATATTCTTTGTCAATTAATATGTATCAGAGGGCATATTATGAAATATATTCATATTCACAGGCAGAGAATCAGTTAGGAGGAGGTTTACCAATTCTTTCTTACATCCTCGAGCTAACTATGCTCGTAAACAGATCCAGAGGGATCTACAATTCTCCAGCATCTCTTCAAGATCAACATTTTTCTCGCAAAAGTCCAGACAATGATTGCCATTGGAGACACAGGCAGAGCATTTAACCTTGTACATGTATCATACTTAACCAGGTCAACGTATTTCTGCGAGTATAATATATTTGAACTTTAAATGTAAGTTCAATGTGAAAGTTCCTGGTAAATATCAAGAAACTGGCAAACCACACAGACTTAAGGTAATTACAGTTCAAAAGCTAACTTCCAAATATTGGATATGGTCACGTCCGAAAAGGTGGCATGAATAAAATGACAATTGGGCTGACTTAACTGAAGAACTGGAGACATGATGTGTGAAGCTAAAGATATAAGCTTTTTGTGCGGTTTCCCAGGAGTAAGGAAGGTTTTGGAATGAAAAGACAGTTAATTTGCATTTCTACCTGGGAACAGGACATATTTGTCACATTGCCATGAAGATAGGTGGAGCTTAGTCTGATTCGTTGTCCTGAGATTATCTCCATCAATTCAATTAAGGCATAGCCAGCAGGCAAAACTGGTTGAGAGAGGCAGCTAAGGAGACTGTGTCAGATGTGATGACAACGGATCATAACTGTGGATTACTGTCGAACTTTAATTCTAACATGGGTTTTCTAAGAGAAGATTGAAGCAGCCAAATGAACAACAAATGTAAATTCAGTGGCTATCTGGAGAGAAAGACCCTGAATGGTACACTTGACAAGGTGTTAAGGAAGCTTCAACTGAATGGACTTAAAAGGGAGGAACAACAAATTGAACGATAATCTCATGGAGTCATCTCAGACTGTGAACATGGGAGAAAAGCCAGCAGTCTGGTCAAAAGAGATATTTCTTGCTTTCTCCTTTCAAGACTACACAAGACATGGTTTTAAAGACAGTTCAACCCTGGTCTGTGTGTCCCAATGGAGAAACGTGTGCGAGTGAACCAAGACACTCATGTATTGGTAAAGGTGCTGAAAAGGTCACAGTTAAAGAACCATTCACCAGTCACCCCTGCAGTGTATCCTCTCATTCTGAGTGTTAGAAACCACTTAGGCAATCAAAAGGCAACAGGACAAAAAGAGGACTGTCTTGCTATATGTGATACCAACCAACTACTGTCAAAAGGAAATAGAGCAAAAGGATTTCAATTAACCTGAAAGCTAAGAAATCTGAAATTGACTATTCAACTAAAACGTTCCACTATCTACTCTTCATGATTGACCCACAGATACTGATCCTTAAATCTTTGAACTGTTGGGACTGTTCCCTATCATGAGATACAACATTGCATTACCTTATGTTCTCTCTAATCTGCCTGGCTAATCTCTAAATTGATTCAAGAAGGAAACTTCTTAAAGGAAATTAGGGATGTAATAAATATGTGCCTACTATCAACATCTACATCCTGTGAGTGAATAAGAAAACAAAACTTGGCCACTGAGGAAGATGGCTGTCCTCCAACAACTGCCATCCCCTGCATTCCAATACTATTTTCAGCTACCAAAACCCTCGCCAACCTACTCATAAAATTTATGTCATTGAATCACAAAAGAAGTAAAAATAAAGTACAATACCTGAGCTATTTATATTTAGCACAATTTGAAAGATTTCATAGAGTCATGAATATTACAGCACAGAAAGAGGCTCTTCAGATCCATTGTGCCAATCAGCAACCCACATCTACTCTAGTTCTAATTTCCAGAATATGGCCTGCAGCCTTGTTATAGTGCTTCAAGTGTTCATCTAAATTAAGTGTTGGATGGTTCCCACCTTTATCACTTCTTTAGTCAGTGAGTCATGATACCAATGGTGAAAAAAAGTTCTTAAATCCCCTCTAAAGTTCCTGCTCTTTACCTTAAATCTATAACCCTTGATTATGGATTCCTCTAATAAGAGTAAAAAAAACTCTTTCTATCTATTTTATCTATGTCGTACATAAAGTTGTTAACTTCAATCAGGATTCTTCCTCAGCTTACTCTTCTCCAAGAAAAACTTCCCAGCCTACCCAGTCTTTCTTCATACCTGAAACACCCATCACAAGTGACATCTTGGTGAATCTCCTCTGTACCTTTTCAAGTGCAATTACATTCTTCCCACAGTATGGCAACCAGAACTGCGCACAGTACTCCAGCTGTGGCCTTCAGCTCCATTCATAACCTCCCTTATCCTGACTAATAAAGGCAAATATCTTATATTCCTTCTTAACCACCATATTCACATGTACTGTTAGCTTCAAGAATCTTTGAACGTGGAAAGGATCCAAGGCCCTTTTGATCTTCTTAGAGTCCTACCGTTCACATAATCCCTCAGCTTGATAGGTCTCCTAAAATACATACCCAATACTTTTCCTGACTAAATGTCATTTACCACTGTTCTGTCCATCCTATAGTCTAAGGCTTTCCTCCTTGCAATTTATGAAATCACCAATTTGTACGGCATTTGCCAACTTACTGATCAGCGTTCATCTGCTTCATCATTGACCTTCCCTCCACCATAAAGTCAGAAGTACAAATGTTCGTCAATGATTGACAATGTTCAGCATCATTCACGACTCTTCAGACACTGAAGCAGTCCATATCCAAATGCAACAAGATTTGGACAATATCCAGGCTTGGGCTGACAAGTAACATTTGCACCACACAAATGCCAGGCTATGACCATCACCAAGGCACAGACAATCTAACCACCACGCCTCGACATTCAATGGTTTTATCATTACTGAATTCCTCTACTCCCTGGGAGTTATCATTGATCAGAAACTCACCACATGAATGCAGTGGCTGCAAGAGCAGGTCAGAGGCTAGGAACACTGTGGTGAATAATTCATCTCCTGACTCTCAAAAGCCTGTCCTTCATCTACAAGGCACAAGTCAGGAGTGCAATAGAACATTTACCACTTACCTGGATGACAGCAGCCCTAACAACACTAAAGAAGCTGAACACTGAACAATCCAGGACAAAGCAGCTCGCTTTATTAGCACTGCATCCACAAGCATCCATTCCCTCCACCACTGATGCTCAGTAGCAGCAGTGTGTACTATCTACAAGATCACTGCAGAAATTCACCAAAGATCCTCAGACAGCTCCTTCCAAACCCATGACCACTTCCATTTAGAAGGACAAGGCAATCAGAGATATGGGAACATCACCAACTTCAAATTCCCTTCCAAGCCACTCACCATCCTGACTTGGAAATATGTCTCTGTTCCTTCACTGTCTCTGGATCAAAATCCTGGAATTCCCTCCCTAAGGGCATTATGTGCTAACCCAGAGCAGTGGACTGCAGCAGTTCAGGAAGGCAGCTCACCACCACCTTTTCAATGGCAACTAGGGACAGACAATAAAACTCTGAAGACAGAGTGACAATCCAAAATAAGACTAATGATACTTAAACTTAATATTTCATATATCTTCCATATTCCCCCTTCTTTCATAAAACAAAAACATGTTTAATCAGTGTTTCTTTTTCTCATCACTTTTCTAACATTTTTATGACTCGCCAGGCATCCACTTTCAAGGTTTTCGAATTTCTTTCAGCAAGCAATTTTTTTGTGAAACAGTCTGACAACTGGTGACTTGCATCAATCCACTTTAGTTTGGAAATCTCTTTCTAACAACTAAAATTAATGTACTTGAGCCCGATGTCTCACAAGAGGCCATCATGTAGCCTTCTGTCACCATCAATGAGTGTCTTGATTTCATACCTACTCTGGCCCAAAATTTTAAATTGACCCACAGCCGGAAAAATCAAGCCTGACAGAAAATTGGCCAAATTATATACAACATTATATAGCCGCTATCAGCTACTGAGAACGTGGAAACCAAAGAAGTCACAAAGGTTCAAGGGGAAACCATTTATAACCAGCCTGATGGTTGTATATTGGAGCATTATCAATCAGGCTTCCAGCAAATGTCTGAGAATGTGCATTTTACACCTCCCTGCATGGCAACAGTGAAGGGTGTTGGTGCAATCCCATTGGATGATTTGAACACAGTGTATAACCCCATTGTCCAAAGGCCAGATTACATTCAGGAAGGTTCCAGGGCAAGGAGGGATAGATACACACACCTGGAAGCACCCCCTTAAGGAGAAGTGACTACCACACTTATGAGGTGAGCTAAGAAGATCCAGGAGAAGATCTACCCTTACCTGTGAGACCCATATTCATGGAATAGAGCTAGCCCTACGTCAGAGAGGAGGAGAGTCCAATAGCCCAGTTCAAATTGTTATAGGTAATATCCTTTCTCAGACAGATAGACCTAGGTAGAAAGTAAATATGGTAGGAATTTGGGAAATGCTCACATGTAATAATAACTATTTTGTTAACAAAATTGAATTGAACCACAAACTGAACTCTGTGTCCCTTTGTCCATCTCACCAGCAAGAGAGCTTGGGTAAAGTGTTTTTAATACAGAAACTGTTTGAAGTGTCCAAACCATTGTCAACAACTCACAAAAACAACCCTCGACCATCATCCTCTGCTTCTTGCCATTAAGTCAGTTATGGATCCAATTTGCTAAATCACCTTGGATCCCATGGACTCTTACCTACTTGACCAGTCTCAAATGGACACTTTGTCTGTAGCCTTGCTGGCGTCCATGTAGACGACATCAATAGCATTACCCTCATCTACACATCTAATCGTCTTCTCATAAAACTCAATCAAGTGTGTCAGACTTGATCTCTTCCTGGCAATACCATGCTTACTATCCTTGATTAATTCTTGACTTTTCAAGTGGAAATGAATTCTGCTCCTCAAAATGTTTTCCAAAAGCTTCCCTACCACTGATGTTAAACTCCTTGGCTTATAGTTCCCTGGTTTATCCCAACCACCAATTTTGAAAAGTGACACTATATTATCTGTCCTCCTGTCAGCTGGCACCTCTTTTGTGGACAGAGAGAATTTGAAAATTAACAACACATCCCAACAATCTCCTCCCTCACCTCCATCAGCCTGGGTTATATCTCACCTCGGCCTAAGTGCATCCTACTCGATAGTGAATATCAATACAAAGTACTCATTCATAATCTCAACTTCATCTTCCACCTCCACAAACAGTTTGACACTTTGGACCCTATTCTTTCCCACCTTTTCTTCTTGGCCCTACTTAACATACAAACTACCTTTGGATTTTCTTTTATTTTACCCACAGGTGATTTTTTTCATGCACCCTCTTTGTTTTCCTAATTTCTCCTTAAGTAACCTCCTGCACTTTCTATACAACGTCAGGCATTTTGAGCCCTTGTCATCTACCAGTAGCTTTTCTCCTGCATATCCAATCCTGTACCTTCCTCAAGGGTTCTCTTCACTACTTGGTTCTACCCTTCACCCTGAAGGGAACATGTTGAGTCTGAAGTCTCACTATTCCCCTTTTGAAATGCTCCCATTGCTCCGAAATAGATTTTCCTACAAGTAGATGCTACCAGTCTATTTGGACAGATCCTTTCTTATCATATTTAAATTGGCACATCAGACAATTTCTTTACAATTCATCTTTTTCCTTTTCTGTGATGACTTAAATCTTGCAGATGGTTATGACTACCAATGATATCTCATTGACACTTCTACCACTCTCCTGGCTTTGTTCCTGAAAATTAGTTCCAGCACCATCTTTGTAGGTGCTGGAACCAAGTTTTGGGAAAAAAAGCTAGGAGAGTGTTTGAAGTATGCAGGTTTAAAGAAACACACCTAGATACATTTTACAAATTCTACCTGCACTTGGTCTATCCAGGTTGCCGGGAATGGAAGGTTTGAATTATAAGGATAGGCTGGGATATTTTTCACTGGAACGTATTGAGGGATGGCCTTATAGAGGTTTTTAAAATCACAAGGGGTACAGGTAAAGTGAATGGCAGGTGTCTTTTTCCTAAGGTGGGGGATTTCAAAGGTGAGAGGAGAAAGATTTAAAAAGGTCATGAGGGGCAACATTTTTGAGTGGTTTGTGTGTGGAATGAACTTCCAGAGGAAGTGGTGGATGTGGGTATAATTACAACATTTAAAAGACATTTGGATAAATACATGAACAAGAAAGATTTGGAGGGATATGGGTCAAGTGCAGGTAGGTGGGACTAGTTTAGTTTGGGATTATGGTCAGCACACACTGGTTGAACCAAAGGGTCTATTTCCATGCGGTATGACCCTTCAACTCTAAATTCAAATCTCCCACTATTATTATTCCTTTTTAAAAAAACATACTGAGATTTGCATATATATTTGCTTTTCTATCTCTCACTGACTGTTTGAATGTCTATAGTACATTCTCAACAAAGTGATTGCCTCATTTTTGTTTTTTATTTCTACCCATATGGCCTCAATTGAAGAACCTACCAAAATATCATTGCTCCTTATGGCAGTAATTAATTCCTTGATCAATATGATGACACTACCTTCACTTTCACATCCCTCCCTGTCTTACCTGAAGACACTATACCTCAGAATCTTGAGCTGCTAAACCTGTCCCTCTCTCAAGTGCATCTCTATGATAGCAATGATATCATATGCTGTAATCAACACTGTTAACTCATCTACTGTACTCACAAGATGCTTTTCATTAAACTAAAGGCCTTACAGTCTTGCTATGCTCCCTAGTTGTGTAATTTGACTGTGCAGACTCTGCCTTCCAGACTGATTTAGCTTCTCTTCTTTATTTGTCTATGCACCATCTCCTACCGTACCTCCACCTTCCATTCTGCTGCCAAATTAGTTTAATCTCTCACCAAACCTCTTCCCACCCCCTTCCCCAAACACACAATGATGTTAGTCCCAGTCTTGAGAACTTGCTGGCTTCTTCCAGGAATCACACATTGAGCTTAGACTTTCTCAGTTTCAAATTATCCCCTCCTAGTTCTAAACCAAGCACTTCTGATATGAAACTTTCAAACTAAAATCCTCATCCTGAGATAACCTATTTCTTAACAGTTCTAAGCTATCCCCTTTCTTCAGGTGAAACTGTTTCACACATCTAACTTCTACTTGGACCTCTGCAAACTGAAAACAAGAGCTGTGGTCTTTTCCCTTAAACTGTGAAGAAATGCCTGATATTTCAAATTGAAAACTTGTTAATGTTACTCAGTTTACTCAGTCTGCTTGTGAAACTCTAGCAAAGCAAATAAATTCTGAGGGACTCCTTTCCTCAAACAAGGTTTTTTTTAAAAAAAGTGTCTCCTGAACTACTGACAATTATAAGACCCTCCCCCCCCCACCCCCCGCCACCCCATTCATAAAGATTAAAACCCACATGTAAAATTCTGAACTCTAAAGGAAATGGTATTAAAATTTATGTAAATAACACACTTTGTGTAACAACAGGTATTTTAACATTATAGATTTTCATAATTACTGTAGTGTGGTTTCAGTAATTAACTTTGTTTTTAGTTAGCTTCTCAATTTTCTAAGATCAATTTTTTTTATGGCAATCGCTGTCTCTCTTCAGGGATGAGGAATGATACAGGGAAGCCATAGAAAAGCAAAATAATGTAACAGAACCACTTTACAAGAATTCAAAATAGTTTGATGGAGGAGGGAACAGCAAGAAAATAGAAAAATAAGCAATAGCCTGGTTATACATACCTTGTGAGTCTAGTATTTGGAGAAATGTATGTAAGTATCAGAATTATTTAAGGGTAGGGTGTGTGATCAAAAATAAACACAACCTCAGTCATCCCTGTTCCCAATGGGGAGCCACATTTGACTATAATACCATTTACTACTCATGGATCCTTCCAGCATGGGTGCACACTAGAGAAACAGGGTTAATTAATGTTTCTCACAATCCTTCTCCATCAAATGATTCACACTTTAGGATCATCGTACAAGAATTTATTACAAGACCAGAAGATCAGAGTCATTGAAAAGGAGCCAAATTTGTGAGAGATGCACCTCAGGTTCTGAATTTTCTCTTCCACCCAGGAAGAAGCTTGGGTGAAATCTTAAAAGGACATAGTCAAGGTAAAAAGAGAAAGATGGAAAATGACGTGGCTCAATCAGCAGGGACTGACACTGCAAGGTATGGTGAGAGCCTGGGGACTGATCCAACAGAAATATGAACATTTGAGGTATAAGAACTAGTAGCCTTGCTATTAGTAGTATATTCAGTACACAAGACTATGTCTACTGACAGAAAACTCAGACATAGGTAGAAAAATATCAAAATAGCTTTATATTTTATTCTGCAATGATTGTATCTATCTATTGGAGTTCCTGTTGTAAATTCTTTGTCTAAGCCTTCAGGCCAGATGAATTCAGATGAATAAATATTTTTAATGTTCTCATGTCATTACATATTTTAAAAACATGTATTTCTTTGTAATATAATGTGTGTTAATATATTAAAACAGCTATGACTACTCCAGACACACAGGAAATCAGTATTGTGTCTCATTCTTTTAACATCTTAACACCAGATACGGGCCTTTCATTGAAAATATTCAAGACCTTGAAACTAAATTAGCGAAAGCGTACTCAGTAACAAGAGTAAGGGAAATCTCCACATTATCAGATTCCATCCTACTAAACAGGCCATTTTAAAACCATGCAAACATAAACACAACAAAATCCCAGGTATATTTGTCCATCAGTAAAATCACAACATGGCTTCTCTGTCCCTTAAGTGTATAGCAAGTATTATTTTTGTTGGTAACTATGTAAGCAAGATTGTTTTTACCCTCTGCAATTTAAATTATTAATATTATTTTTAATTTAATACTTCATCACATATTTCACTTCAGTTCTCTTCTGTTTTCATTTGATTTATGAGCACTACATTCTACTCACAACACAAATTAGCAACTATCTGCAATGTGTCGAGGGTACCTTCAGCCTGATTACAATTAAGTAGGTATGAAAAGACTCATACTCATGGATGTTTACAGCTCAGAAGGAGCTCATATGGCCCATCATGTCTGTGGCAGTCAAAAAAAAATCTGACTACACTAATCCCCTTTTCTGTTTTTGGCATATCGGCCTGGAGGCTATGGCAACACAAGCCAATATATTATTTGAATGTTACAAGAGTTTCTGACTCAGTCGCCGATTCAGGCAGTAAGCTGGAGACTCTTACCACCCTCAAGTCTCCTTTTAGCCTTCTATCTCTTACCTTAAATCTATGCTCCCTATTATTGATCCCTCTACTTCTGGAAAAAGCTTATCCACACTCCTCATAATATTATACATTTCCATCAAGGCCTTTCTAAATCTTTGCTGCTCCAAGGAAAACAATCCCAAGCTATCCAATATTCCCTCATAGCTCAGGCCCTCCAGCCCAGGCAACCCTCCTTGTAAATCTCCTCTGCACTCTCTCTAGAGCAATCACTTCCTTCCTCTTACGTAGTGACCAGAATTGCAAACAGAATATTTTCAGTGGAAGGCCCATATCTGGTGTCTTACGATGTTAAAAAGATGAGGCACAATACTGATTTCCTGTGTGTCTGGAGTAGTGATATATTAACACACATTAATAGAATAATACGAAGCAATATATGTTATTAAAATATGTAATGACATGAGAACATTTATACAGTTCTGGCATCACCTGCTCTTGTATTCTATGCCTTGATTGTAAACGTAAGTATCCTATACAGCTTCTTAATGACTTATTACCCACCTGCCTTGCTATCTTCAGAGATCTGTGGAAACACACACCAAAGCCCCTCTAATATTCAATACTTTCCAAAGCCCTATCATTTATAGTGCAATCCTTTGCTTTGTTAACCATTCCTAAATGATGTACCGCACTTCCCCCTGACTGGGTTGAATTCCATTTGCCATTGCTCTGCTCAGCTGACTGATCTATTGAAACCTTCCTGTATTTACTGCAATATTCCTCTTTATTTACCACCCTACCAACGTTTAAATCATCTGTGAACTTCTTCATCATACCCCCTACATTTGACTGCAAATCATTGATGTACAACACAGACAGCAAGAGCTGCAAACATGACCTTCCCTTTACAGATCAATGCAGACTATAGAAACAGTGCTGACTATCCCTGATTAATCTCTGCTTTTCCAAGTTCAGATGTATTCTGGCCTTTAGAATTCTTTCCAATAACTTCCACACCACTGAGAATTGACTGACTGGCCTGTAATTAGTTGGTCTATTCCTTCCTCCTTTTTTAAAAACGGAACATTAGCAGTCCTCTAGTCTTCTGGCACCTCATCTGTGGCCAGAGATGTTTTTAAAATTACTGCCAGGGCCCCTGACAGCTCCATGTAGCTCCATATCCCAACAGCTTGGGATAATCTCATCTAGGCAGGCAGATTTGTCCACTTTTAAGGTTGCTTAGCCATCTGGTACCTCCTCTCTCTATAAAAAGGAAAAACAGAAATTGCTGGAGAAACTTGACAGGTGTGGCAGCATCCATGAAGAGAAAACGCCGTTAACATTTCATGTCCAGGGACTCTTCTTTAGATCCTTCCTCTCTATAGATGTTAATTTCTTCTAATATTTCATAGTCTTCCACTTTAATGTCTGCAGATGGGTTGTCCTTTTCTACTGCAAAGTCCATTGCAACGTATTCATTAAGGACAGTGCTCTGGCCTTCTCGGTCCACACGTAGATTAACTCAATCATCTCTATTGCAGATTATTCTGTTTGTACATTCAAATAAACTTTCTGAAATTTCCTTTATCCTACCTCCCAATGCTTTCCCACGCATTCTCTTTCCTATCTTTTCAATTTTCCACTTGCACTTTAAATATCCCTAATCCTGACCCTCTAGGGACTGGTATTGAGAAACTTAATATGATTCATCCATCAATTGGCTTTTTTACCATGTTGGAAATGTTCTTCCTGAGTTCCATAATGGGTTCAAGAATTAGATTTCGTTATATAGGAAATGAAATAAAATCATCGTGGTTACAGCACAGCAGGAGCCTGTTGAGTCAGTGCTGACACTCTCCCAAAAAAGTGTCTGGTGGCCCTGCTTTCTTTTTGTTTTCTCCAGATAATTATTCAATTTCCTTTTGAAAGCCACAAATGATTTGGCCACAACCACACTCTCAGGCTGTGAATCCAGATTGCAACTACTTATTGTGTTAAAAAGATTGTTGACTTTGATTTTTCCACAACACGTTTTAAATTTATGCCCTCAAGTTCTCAAATCTTCCACCTACGATATGTTTCTCCTCACTTACTCTGTCCATACCTCCCATAATTTGAATACCTCTCCACCTTCTAATCTCTAAACAGAATATTCCCAGCTTCTCCAATCTAGCCACATTATTGAAGTCCCTGGAACAAATCTCAAATCTTTATTGCAACTTCGACGAAGCCTTCACAGCCTTTCTAAGAAGAAAAGATAATTTTTTAAATTATCTAATCTTGTGTAGGATTTGTGTCCTGACAGGTTCTAGTAATACATAAGACCCATGAAGATTCAATACTGGTTGAATGAACTCCCCAGATCCCTGAAAAACCCCTGATGACAAGGGTTTAGAAAATATAATGAAAGAAGACCAAAAAGATGGGGTCAAAATGCATTTCAAGTGAATTCCTCAAGAAACAAATCTACCAAAATACAATTAGTTATTAGGGATGTAGAGAGGAAAATAATACTGGAAACAAAGAATGCTAGAGAAGAATGACAGTTAACATTTAAAGGTAGCCAAAAAATCTTAAATTATCATAGTGCAGTACAGGCCTTTAATAGTTAGAAAGTATTGGGATACAGGATTGGTCCCATTAGGAACTAAGGGATGTTATCTACTTCAGGATGTAGGATAAACTTTAAATACTTGATGAATACTTTGCATTGTTATTTACTAAGGAAGATAATGTTAAAAATGCCAATAGCAAAAAAGATGGCAGAGGTGCCAGATAGGGTGAGCATAAAAAAAATTTAAATTGACACAGAAATATCTTGCAAATAATCTACTAAAAGTTTGTAATATTTTAGTATGACCATTGAACCACTTCAATTATAATGGCACAAATGCACAGCAGGAAGCAATCTTTCAACATGCTATCAGGCTATAGCAGCTGTCAGAATATACATTATTCCATTTCTACCCAGCTGGAGGTCACATTCATCTCAAATGACTTCTATCCCCTTCGTTGAAGTACATTTGTGTAAAGGTTCCTGCAAGATTCATGCGATTGGCAATTCACTTGTGGGACATGGACATTACCAACTTGGCCAGCATTTATTATTCATCTCAGAAGTCAAAGAGAGCTGGACAATCAATGCCTCAGGTATCACCTAAAGGGACTGAAATGCTAATCCTTGCCTTACAAACAGTCACAATACCAACAGTCACAGTACCTTTTAGAAAAAAAGCTTATGCAATAGCATTGCAAGCTACCTCTATCCTGTAAGGCTACCTTTTCATTTAACTAATTATCTATGGTCCAACTCAGAGGTTATCATTCATGCAAGCCTTTGTCTACTTCATTCCTCCCTCCAACCACTGTCAGAGACTTCACCACATGACTCCCAGAATACTGAATCATGCTGTGATTTAACCATATAATTTTGAACTAGTGGCCACCCCAGGGCTCATCAATGCTCCTTACAACATTAAGTGATGATATCAAAACCTTCAACTCTGGGTGATAAAAAAAAAACTTAAAAAGCAGCCAACAACCTATATTTGTGCTCTCTACATGTAATCAACATTTCCTCTTCTCCATAATCCCCAGTCCCCAGCAGTCAGACAGAAACAATATTCCTTAGAAGGCATTGAAGCAGATTCTTGAAGAAAATAAATTGTGCACATCTCCTGATTTGCTGCCTAGCCAGTCAGCCACCCTCACAAAGGAATTCCAGACTGCTAACTCCGACTTTGGAATCTTGGACTCTATGTTAAGAGCAAGGACATTGATCAATGGTATCCCTTGGCTATTCTATACTTAAGTACTTAAAAAAACTATTTAATCCTTTTCAATTTTCTCTCTCCTGCTCTGTGTTCATTACCATGTTTCCCCACCTCCACATTTAGGTGCATGTGAAACTTCCTTTTTTCTTTTCCTTTTTTAAGATTGCCAACTTAATTCACTACTCAGAGCAGATGGGAGAGAGCACATCCTGAGTGACACATAGCCAGAATGAATCTGTGTTTCCTGGAATTTGGAGCACAGTTGGAATTCAGTGCAGAGGCGGAGAGATATTTTTCCTTTTTGTTTTTATTTTGTAGTTTATAGTTTGCAAGGACTATATTCTATAGTGATGAGGAAAAGGGAATAAGGACCCTAAAGTCTTTGTACTTTAATGTGTGAAGCATTTGCATTAAAGGGAACGAATTAATCACACAAGTAAATGAAAATAGGGATGATAGAATCAGGATTATCGAGACATAGCTGTAGGGTGACAAGGAATAGGAGCAGAACATCCAAGAATATTCCTTATTTTGGAAGGACAGACAGAAATGAAAAAAGGTGGTGGAATTGCATTGCTGGTTAAAGAGGAAGTTAACACAATAGTGAGGAAAGAAATTGGGTCCAATGATATGGAATCTGTAGAGGTAGAGCCAAGAAACACCAAGAGGACAAAAAAAAATTGAGGTTAGTATGCAGAACCCTAACTATAGGGATGAATTTGGGAAAGGTATTAACAGGAAATTAGAGGTGCATGCAATAAAGGGATATCTGTAATTATGGGTGACTTTAAACTGTACATAAATCAGGCAAACCAAATTCGTAACAATATTGCAGGGAAGATATTCCTAGGATGGTTTTGATCAGATTAAAACCCCCTACAGTGTGGAAACAGGCCCTTTGGCCCAACTAGTCCATACTGACCCTCTGAAGAGTAGCCCAGACTCATTTCCCTCTGACAAATGCATTTAACACTATGGGCAATTTAGCATGGCCAATTCACCTGACTTGCACATCTTTAGACTGTGGGAGGAAACCGGAGCACCTGGAGGAAACCCACGCAGACACAGGGAGAATGTGCAAACTCCACATAGACAGTCACCCGAGGCTGGAATTGACCTTGGGTCCCTGGCGCTGTGAGGCACCAGTGCTAACCATCGTGCCGCCCCAAAGTAGATTAGAAATAAAGTCGACATAGGACAAGCCACAAAGAGTCAGACACCCCAGATGGGACTTGAACCCACAATCCCTGGCTTAGGAGGCCAGTGTCTTATCCATTTGGCCACTGGAGCCACACAAAACATGATACCCCAAAGCACTCAGCCCTCCCGGCAGAGAATTAAACCCCGGTTCACCTTGTTGGAGTGGGAGGGGGAGTTGAGCCACGGGGTGGTTGGGTTGGTTGGTCCGGGTGTCCCAGAGGTGTTCTCTGAACTGTTCCGAAGTAAGTGGCCTGTCTCCCCAATATAGAGGAGTAAAAATATTATCCCTCCCCCCACCTTGTCTCAGTTCTCCTCCCCCCACCTTGTCTCATTTCCCCTCCCCCCACCTTGTCTCAGTCAAATCCCTCGAACTCAGCACCGCCTTCCTGACCTGCAATCTTCTTCCTGACCTCTCCGCCCCCACCCCACTCCGGCCTATCACCCTCACCTTGACCTCCTTCCACGTATCGCATTTCCAACGCCCCTCCCCCAAGTCCCTCCTCCCTACCTTTTATCTTAGCCTGCTGGGCACACTTTCCTCATTCCTGAAGAAGGGCTTATGCCCAAAACGTCGATTCTCCTGTTCCTTGGATGCTGCCTGACCTGCTGCGTTTTTCCAGCAACACATTTTCAGCTCTGATCTCCAGCATCTGCAGTCCTCACTTTCTTCTTGAGGATGAGCAACAGGTCAAAGTCTTCATCAAGGTGAAGAGTGATATATGTGATTTTGTGACTAGGGTCCTGAATCTAAATAAAGGCATTTGGACAAATAAATGGATAGGAAAGGTTTAGAATGCTATGGGCCAAGTGCAGGGAATTGGGGTTGACGTGGCTGGACATTTTGTTCAGCATGGACCAGTTTGGGCCAAACGGTCTGTCTCTGTGCTGTAGGGCTCTATGACTCATGATAATATGAGGCACGAGTTGGCTACGATAGACTGGGAATGTTACTTAAAGGAATAATGGTGGAAAGGCAATGACAAACATTTAAAAAACACATTGGTGAACATTGTTCATTCCTGTTTGATGTAAAAGTAAATGAGAAAGGTGGTCAAACCATGTTTACAAGGGGAATTAGAGAAAACGTTAGTTCCAGAGAAGAGACGTATAAATTGACAGAAAAAGCAACAGACCTGAGGAGTGGGAGCAGTTTAGAATTCAGCAACGGAGGACAAAGGGATTGATTAGGAAGAGACCAGGATTCGGGAAATCCAAGAAAGCATCCAGATCGAGGTCTAAAAAATTGCCACTAACAATTTTAAAATATGTTTATCAAGCACTTATGGGCCTATGTGAATGCTAGTGGGTTGGAACATCATGCATCAGTGATGGGCTTTTATGATGAGAACAATGCGTTTTCTCCTGGTAAGCCTAAGCCCTTTGTGAATTATGCTCAGGAGAAGACTCCTGGATTTCCTGGTACAGAGGCAAACACCTGGCACATCATGAAACGGACAGCGATATGTAAGCATCCACTGCCTATATGATTCCTTTTCAGAGTTAGCACTCTGCAACTATACTCAATTACTTAAATCATATTTTGCATTTAAACAATTAAATGCATTAAATAATTATTAACAAATCTACCCAGTATTCAAAAAGATTCTGAATCTCGTAAATTAGTGGCTTTCCTGACAACCATGTGAAGACTAGAAACCTGAATTTTAAGTATCTCATCAGATACTACAACTGAAATTAATTTACCCGTGTTAAATTGTCCTAATGTACTTTTTAAACATTAGACTAGTTACTACCAACTACCATCACAGTACGAAAACTGTATTGTGATATAATCTGGAAATGTTAACTTGACAGAAAAATTAATCCTTACCATTGATGTAAATCTATGACTGAAATATTGCATAGATCAGGAAACACTGAAAAATAAATTAGAAGCACCAATGAATGGCCTGGCTTTTAAGTTGGGCAAATAGCAAAATTTTTAGGAATCATTGTTTTATATATATGAAGTTGACTGTAACTTGTGGGTGGCCAGACATACACAGAAAAACATGAAAATCTAGAAGTTGCTGTGATACTAAGTTTCTCCAGAGGCTTTACCGCTGACAGACCTCCCAGGCTGCAATCAATTGAGTTCAGTTGAATTGATTAGAACTTCCATGCTTATCCTCTAGTGTTGCAATCAAAATTGTTTTTATTCTCTGTCAATACACCCTTCCTACATGAGGAATATTCTTTCTAAGATAAGATACCAAACACCATGCATAATTCTCGATGGGTCAGCCCATGTCATGAAAAGCAAAAATATAAGTTCCTTAGGTTTGTGCTATTAGTCAGATAATGGAATTGAATAGCTTATTTGTTAGTTATGCTGCTAATCCATTGCACTAATGTTCTGATGTGTGTCACTTGCTGCACACTAACTATTTCATAAATATCCACAATAAATTTCATCTGCTAATTTTTAGCTCAATAACTGAAAACATCTGAATTCAAGAGCTCTTTTTTTTAGATTAGATTACTTACAGTGTGGAAACAGGCCCTTCGGCCCAACAAGTCCACACCGACCCACCGAAGCGTAACCCACCCATACCGCTACATTTACCCCTTTACCTAACACTACGGACAATTTAGCATGGCCAATTCACCTGACTTGCACATCTTTGGACTGTGGGAGGAAACCGGAGCCCCCGGAGGAAACCCACGCAGACACGGGGAGAACGTGCAAACTCCACACAGTCAGTCGCCTAAGTCGGGAATTGAACCCGGGTCTCTGGCGCTGCGAGGCAGCAGTGCTAACCACTGTGCCACCGTGCTGCTCTTGTAGTGGTAGAAACCTGAGATGCATAATAACATCTCTGAGAAAATTGATTTTTAAAAAAAGTTAAATTTAAGAAATCTGAATTTTTGTAAATCTTGCTGTATTGCTTGATATTTCATGCCTTTCATTTCATACCATTTTGTAAACTTGGACACATGGCTTATTACATAAATTTGCACATATTCAAAAATCCTGCATGTACCACATGTCACCCTGTGAATTACACATGAGCTACAAAAAACAAGGAAATAAAATAAAACGAGGTACTGTTTTTGGAACTTGTGGCCAAATGCGACCTCACCCACCTGAGAGAATCAGATGGAATCAAAATGGCTGCCAGATTCTGCTATTTTTCAGTGAAAAGTCAAATTGGGTGGGGTGAAAAATGCGCAGCTTATCTGATTCAGGTAATTTTTTATTGAGATGACCATCAAGTTACGAACCATCATCTTATGAGATAGAAGGTTGTCTAAGAATGTTAGACAACTCTTCTCATTGGAAGGAGCTATGCAATTGCAAATCTATAGAAACAACCAACAGTGAGACTAATTAGTCTCCAAGTGATATTAGAGTTTTTCTATTGAGATGCGGGCCTCCATGTGGAAAGTATAAGTCAGTGGACTTTAAAGGAAGGCCAGGTTAGTTGCTTATTTTCACAACCACAGAATATCCACAATCAATGCTCTGCAAGAGCAGCTAATACACACTGAATGAATAGAAAGCACCCAAACAGATGTTTTCTATTCACTAAATGCAAATGTGTTCTCTTCACTAAGTAAAAACTGAAAAAAAAACTGCAGATGCTGTAAATCAGAAACAAAAACAGAATTCTGAGGAAGGGTCACTCAACCCGGAACATTAGCTCTGATTTCTCTCTACGGAAGCTGCCAGACCAACTGAGCTTTTCCAGCAGCTTCTGTTTTTGTTCTACTCACTATCTCTTTCCATCCTGAAAACATCATTTATATCTATTCTTGACTTTAAATGAACATGCAATCCAACAATGTACTTTACCTGATATTTTGTTACTCTTAATCCTAACTACTGGTAGGAAACCTAGACAAGTGGTTACTGTGGTTATTGACAAAATCTCCACACACACATGTTGCTACCTTCACAAAGAGCAGGGCGATCAAGGGAGAAAATGGAAGATATAAGCAACGCTCACTTTGGCTCCAAATATAATGTGGAGAATGTGAAGAATAGGGAAGATGGAACAGAATCTGCCAATTAACTGCATATCGCACTGCTTCTAAACTAGTCAGAGTTCAAAGCCAGGTAATTACACACTGATGCTAGTACAAATGAACCTAAATGATAAATAGTGGCTGTTCTGTGTCTGCTATAATCTGTTCCAAGTTTATTGTGCACAGTAGCATAGCCAGCAGAGTTAACAGAAGCAATAAACTTCATATGTCAACCAAAATAGAGTCAGTGAGTCATACAGCACAGAAACAGACCCTTCAGTCCAACATATCCATGCCGACCAAGTTTCCCAATCTAAACTAGTCCTGTTTGCCTGCCTAAACTAGTCCCTCCAAAACATTCCTATTTATGATGTTATACCTGTACCTGCATTTACCACTTCCTCTGGCAGTTCATTCCACAGACGAACTACCCGTGTGAAAATGTTACCCATCAGATCCCTTTTAAATGTTTCTCCTCTCACATTAAAAATATGCTCTCTAGTTTTGAACTCCCCACGCTAGGGAAAAGACCTTTGCTATTCACCTTATTTATGCACCTTACTTATATTATAAACCTCAATTTCCTACGCTCCAGTAAAAAAGTCCCAATCCATCCTGCCTCTCCTTATAACTATAATCCTCCAGTCCCAGAAACATCCTTGTAAATCTTTTCTGCACTCTCTCCAACTTAATAATATCCTTCCTATAGTAGGGCGTCAAGAACTGTACACATACCCCAAAGGTGGCCTCATCAACATCCTGTATAACCTCAACATGACATCCCAACTCCTATACTCTGTGGTCTGAGCAATGAAGGCAAGTGTGCCATACGCCTTCTTTACCATCCAGTACACCTGTGATCTAACTTTCAAAGAACTATGTACTTGAACCCCTAAGTCTCTCTGTTGAACAAAGCCACACCAATCAATTGAGAGAGGCAATGGTCTTGTGGTAATTATCGCTAGACTATTATCCCAGAAAGCCAGATAATGTTCTGGGGACTTGGGCCCAAATCTTGCCATGGCAGATGGTGGAATTTGAATTCAATAAAAATCTGTAATTAAGAGTCTAATGGTGACCACGAAACTACTCCCGCTTGTTAGGAAAAATCCATCTGGTTCATCAATGTCCTTTAAGAAAGGAAATTATTATCCTGACCTTGTCTGGCTTACGTGTGACGCCAGACCTTAGAAATGTGATTGAGTCCTCACTGTCAACGGGGGTGGTACCAGGGCACTGGAGAGTGGCGAATGTTGTGCCCCTGTTCAACAAAGGGAATAGGGATAACCCCGGGAATTACAGGCCAGTTAGTCTTACTTCGGTGGTAGGCAAAGTAATGGAAAGGGTACTGAGGGATAGGATTTATGAGTAGACACTGCTTGATTAGGGACAGCCAGCATGGATTTGTGAAGGGTAGGTCTTGCCTTACAAGTCTTATTGAATTCTTTGAGGAGGTGACCAAGCATGTGGATGAGGGTAGAGCAGTGGATGTAGTATACATGGATTTTAGTAAGGCATTTGATAAGGTTTCCCATGGTAGGCTTATGCGGAAAGTCAGGAGGCATGGGATAGTGGGAAATTTGGCCAGTTGGATAGAAAACTGGCTAACCGGTCGAAGTTAGAGAGTGATGGTAGATGGTAAATATTCAGCCTGGAGCCCAGTTACAAGTGGAGTTCCGCAGGGTTCAGTTCTGGGTCATCTGCTGTTTGTAATTTTTATTAATGACTTGGAAGAGGGAGTCGAAGGGTGGGTCAGTAAATTTGCAGATGATACGAAGATTGGTGGAGTTGTGGATAGTGAGGAGGGCTGTTGTCGGCTGCAAAGGGACTTAGATATGATGCAGAGCTGGGCTGAGGAGTGGCAGATGGAGTTCAACCCTGCCAAGTGTGAGGTTGTCCATTTTGGAAGGACAAATAAGAATGCGGAATACAGGGTTAACGGTAGGGTTCTTAGTAAGGTGGAGGAGCAGAGGGATCTTGGGGTCTATGTTCATAGATCTTTGAAAGTTGCCACTCAGGTGGATAGAGCTTGTAAGAAAGCCTATGGTGTATTAGCGTTCATTAGCAGAGGGATTGAATTCAAGAGTCGTGAAGTGATGTTACAGCTATACAGGACTTTAGTTAGGCCACATTTGGAGTACTGTGTGCAGTTCTGATCACCTCGCTTTAGGAAAGATGTGGAAGCATTGGAGAGGGTGCAGAGAAGATTTAACAGGATGTTGCCGGAATGGAGAATAGGTCGTACGAGGATAGGTTGAGCATGCTAGGCCTTTTCTCATTGGAACGGAGAAGGATGAGGGGTGACTTGATAGAGGTGTATGAGATGATCAGGGGAATATATAGAGTAGACAATCAGAAACTTTTTTCCCCAGGTACAACAAGGGGACATAAATTTAAGGTGAAGGGTGGAAAGTATAGGGGAGATGTCAGGGGTAGGTTCTTTACCCAGAAAGTGGTGGGGGCATGGAATGTGCTGCCTGTGGGAGTGGCAGAGTCAGAATCATTGGCGAACTTTAAGTGGCAATTGGATAGGTACATGGATGGGTGCTTAAGCTAGGACAAATGTTCGGCACAACATCGTGGGCCGAAGGGCCTGTTCTGTGCTGTATTGTTCTATGTTCTATGTTCTATGTTGAGTCTTACTTCCCTTCTGAGCAATTAGGAATTGGTATTAAATGCTGGCCTGGCCAGTGATACCCACATCACATAAATGAATATTTAAAAAGTAGCATTTCAAGTGATGTGTCTTCAATGGCTGCCACAGACTGCATTTGAAGGCATTTACCAAGGAGAGATGGAATCACATGACTATGGAAAGTCAACCAGTATAAAAAGCACAACTGCATTTCTCCAACCATCATTCTCCTCAAAACAAATTGCATGCATAATCATTTTTGATTACACGTTACTCAACATACATGGTGACCAAGGAACTTATCATTCATTCATCAGTAAGACTGTATTAGTTAGAGTCTCTGTGCATTCACATTATTTATACATAATCTTTAAATCATGCACATCTCCTAATAGTATAGGTTGACATTGTTCTTTGTGTCTGCTCGTTCCTGAGGTGATGTTCCCAGGGAATATTGTTCCCATGGCAAATGCTGTTGACATGGTAACTGCTACTGCAGATCCATTTCCTTTACAGAGGAATGGTGGACAGCTGGGAATAATGGTGGCTCTGCAATCATTTATCCCTGATTAATGAGTACAGCTTCTTCAGTTGTACATAGATGTCTGCCATTGAAATTATATATCTGATCATTCACATTCACCCAGACAATCAATGTGACAGCTACATAGCACAGGCCCCAAGTTAAAATGTTAGATGATTCTTGTTGAGAGCATCAAATGTTTGCCCTCTGACAACTGGCTCACCAGTTTTATTAAAGGGAATGATTTTGCAGTTTTATTAAAGGGAAATTTAGCTGTCATTTCACCTTGATTTTGTAATTCATGTCATAGTCTACTTCTGGTTTGGGTAATTTGTGATATTAAACTTAGGACTGGACAACTTTTTGTGCCTTTATTCAGCATATTTCTCCACTCAAGAATTGCCTTATAGTAGTATGTGACAGATTTACTCAAATTTTTTATGATCCCATTGGCAATTTTTACTGACACCTCAGCCTTTCCAGTTAACCAGGGATAGTGTGGAGAATTTCCCAAACCTTAGGAAATGGCTGAATTCATCTTTCATGAACTGAGTGCCGTTGTACCTCATCATAATGTCTGGAATGACATAACAACTGAACAGTACTTTCAGGCATTCTACAATATGACTGGTAGTCACTGAAAAAAAGAGGGTCTTACTTCTATTAGTCAAACTAGAACTTAACAGAGACTAAATAATCAGTTTCCATGCATGAGAATAGATGTTCTCTAAGTTGCATTGATGATCTATTTGGGTTATTATGCATTATAAATGACTCTTTAGCTATCTTACTTTAGTATTTATTATAAGCACTTTACTCACTAATATTGTCCTTCATCTCATTGCTCATGTTTGGCTAGCAGAGCACTTCTCTTGACCTCTTCAGGCTAGATTAACTTTCTCAAGGACTTGCAAGAATACACTTTATCATTTCTTTTCCAATCACCTGAGGAATATTGACTCAAGTTATTTTCAATTTTCCTAATAGGGACTGCTGCTCCCAACAGCATGTCAGCAATGTCCATCTGTTTCCCTTGTTTGTATGTCAGCTCCAGCTAGTGCTTGGCAATGGATAGGAATGTTTGAGGAAGATCTTTTAAGTGATTTTAAAAGTGGCTGTGGTCAGACTGAATAGTCATTTTATCTCTGCAAAACAAATATTGATTAAAATGCTTAGAAAATAAAGACAATAGTGGGCATACTATCTCTATCTGAGCATAGGATAGTACAATTTGTATCAGTGCCCTCAAAGCAAATGTAACTGATTGTCTTTGTTACTGAAACATTGCTGTCTTGCTAGTATTCTCATGCAAGATGATTTCATTTTTGACATTGTAGAATGTCAACATTGGAGTTGGTATCACAAGCTTCTTTCTAATGAAAGCTGCTTCCTGTTCTGTACTCCAAACCACTGCACATTCTTAACAATGAGCTTGCTTAGAGGTTCACACCCTGATGCCAAGTAAAGCAAGAACTTTTCTGGATGGTTCATAAATTCAACAAATCGTTGCACTTCTTTCACATATGTTGATTGCTGCCTCTCTGACCTGTTCTCAACTAGTCTGGATTCAGGCATAACCTTTCACTATCAGTGCATACCCTATGTACATCACTTCAGGCATCGTTAATTCATAAGTTATCTCTAGCAGTCACACTAGATTTGGATTGTGATCCATGATAGCTTCTTCCATTGTGACTCCATATCCATAGTCCAACAGATCATGCACAAAAGGTTCCACTCTGGGAAGAGCATTGATTATCTCAGGCAAAGGTGAGGACTGCAGATGCTGGAAACCAGCGTTTAGATTAGAATGGTGCTGGAAACAGGTCAGCAGCATCCAAGGAGCAGGAAAATCGACATTTCGGGCAAAAGCCCTTCATCAGGAATAGAGGTATTGATTATCCCATGCTACTCGAATTGATTTTCTTCTGGAGCAGTGGAAATGCCAAATGAAATGCAGAACCTGAATCTCCTGAATAGGATCCAGGATGTAATTGGAAAACTGTTGCTTTCATCCAACCTCTTTTGCCAGCAAGCAAGATCTCATCAAACCTATCATACATTCCTCCCGAACTATGAATTCTCTCCAGATGATTGGATTGGATTGGATTGGATGGGATTGGATTTTTTGTCTCGTGTACCGAGGCACTGTGAAAAGCTTTGTCTTGCAAGCAATACAGGCAGATCACATAGTTAACTAGCATACGTAAGAAAATAATAGGTAAACAGCGGCAAAACCACAGGTACAGGCAAGTGTTAAAAGTTTGTGGGTCCATTAAGTATTCTAATAACAGTATGGTAGAAACTGTTTCGAAACCAGTTGGTGCGTGTGTTCAAACTTCTGTACCTTCTCCCCAATGGTAGAGGTTTTAGAAAAATATTGCCAGAGTGGGTTGGATCTTTAAGAATGCTGGCGGCCTTTCCTTGACAACGGGCCTGGTAGATGGATTCTATAGATGGGAGGTTGGCCTTTGTGATTGTCTGGGCTGAGTTCACCACTCTCTGTAACCGTCTCTGATCTTGAATGGTACAGTTGCTATACCAGGTAGTGATACATCCAGACAGAATGCTCTCAATTGTGCACCCATAAAAATTGGCAAAGGTATTTGCCGTCATGCCAAATTTCCTCAGCTGCCTGAGGAAAAAGAGACGTTGTTGGGCCTTTGTAACCAGTGCGTCCATATGAGGAGTCCAAGAAAGCTTGTTGTGGAGCTTGACACTCTCCACTGGTTCTAGCTCTGTTCTATTAATGTTTCTCAGTGCATTGTTTTTCCAGGTCTTCCACCTCCCGTCTGTAGTCTGTTTTGTCGCCATTTGAGATTCGACTACAGTGGTGGCATCAGCGAATTTGTAAATGGCATTAGTCTGGTAGTTGGCAACGCAGTCATGGATATACAGTGAGTACAGTAGGGGGCTGAGTACGCACCCCTGGGGGGGCTCCAGTGTTGAGTGTTAGTGAGTATTGCTAACTCAGTCTATACGATTTTCATGATAATCCCTTTCTTTTACTGTTCTTCTAGTTTGTCTTTCCAGCTGGACTTGAGGCAGCTGGAACTCCCCAAACCAGATGCTGAGATGGTAAAAAAACATTTTGTAATCTCCTAGGATCTTTTCAACAATCATTTTTAGGGTTTCTTGTCCAAGTTTTAGACCTGCCTCATCTAAGATGAATGGATTTTGACTTGTACTATGTGGAACTCCAGACCTTCATTTGCTCTCGTTATATGATTATCCTTTCACCATGTGATTTCTTACTTTGAAGCCTTCACTTTTGTGTCATCTTCTTCAGCCACTTCACACAGATCTGCAAAGTTTATAATATTGCATGAAGCACTTGTGTCTATCTGACAATTCTCAGTGCTTTGACACTATTCCTCCTGCAGTCATCATTTAACAGTCACACCCATTTATTACATATGGACTGTGTGACACCAACCTTTTATAAGGTGTAAAAGAAACGTGGATGCTGGAAACAAAACAGAAATTGCTGGAAAAACTCAACAGGTCTGGCAGCATCTGCAGACAGCAGAATTAATGTTTCAGGTCCAGTGACCCTTCTTCAGAATGGGTAGGTGTTATATGACATAATTTGATTTATTAGAATCAAAGGTGGCTGACATCTCTCCAGTAGCCACCTTTATCAGCATGATTTTTCTTCTTTAGAGCTAAACATGTGCAAACAAAGTGACTTAGCTTCTTTCAATGTTTTCTCCATGCTGGAAAGGCTTTCTATTGTGTGATGCCCTTTGCAATATTTACATTCTGGCCTCTGGTCTTGGTCTTTTTGCTAGTTCACTGCAAATATTTCTTCCCTTCTTCCATTATGTTGTTGCTGTTCAGCCTGAAATGAAAAGTCAGATGAATGAAAAAGTCTTGTCTGTTTTCCCATTAATATTTCCAGTTGATAATTGCCTACCTCAGTCCTTCTTCAAGTATCAATAACTTTCTTAAGAGTAAATTTCAACTCATTCAAATGTGCTTTCACAGCAAGATCTCTTAAGCTTAAGACAATCTTATATCTGATGATTTCAAAACTCACTGGATTCAGGAACTTGTATCACATAATGTTCAATAATCTCTCTCTCTCTCTGAACTCTGATGTTCAACATATACTATTCATAACTAACATTAAGATGGGGTCAAAATGTGTCTTCAAAGCTTTCTAAATCTCTGCAGTCTGGCTCTTCTGCTTTTCATGAGATCGAGACTGCAAAACAGCTGGTAGTCTTCTTTCTCCAGCACTGATAGCAATGTTGTTCCTCTTACTTGCTCAGTTTTATTAATTAATTCTCTAGCTATTCCATGGTTTCACCACTGAGATTGAGAAAAAATCCATTTCTGCCTCATATTTCACAGCAGCAGAGAGTGGAAAATGTATAGCTATTTTGACTCATCTAAAAACAAAGTTAGAGTCATAGAGATGTACAGCACAGAAACAGGCCCTTCGGTCCAACCAGTCCATGCCGGCCAGATATCCCAACCCAATCTAGTCCCATCTGCCAGCACCCAGCCCATATCCCTCCAAACTCTTCCTATTAATATGCCGATCCAAATGCCTTTTAAATGTTGCAATTGTACCAGCCTCCACCACTTCCTCTGGCAGCTCATTCCATACACATACCATCCTCTGCATGCAAAAGTTGCCCCTTCGGTCCCTTTTATATTTTTCCCCTCTCACCCTAAACCTATGCCCTCCAGTTCTGGACTCCCCCATCCCAGGAAAAAGATTTTGTCTATGTATCCTATCCATGCCCCTCATAATTTTGTAAACCTCTATAAGGTCACCCCTCAGCCTCCAACGCTTCAGGGAAAACAGCTCCAGCCTGTTCAACCTTTCCCCATAGCTCAAACCCTCCAACCCTGGCAACATCCTTGTAAATCTTTTCTGAACCCTTTCAAGTTTCACAATATCTTTCCAATCAGAAGGAGACCAGGATTGCACACAATCTTCCAACAGTGGCCTTACCAATGTCCTATACAGCCGCAACATGACCTCCCAACTCCTGTACTCAATACTATGACCAATAAAAGAAAGCATACCAACTTCTTCATTATCCTATCCATCTGCGACTCCACTTTCAAGGAGCTATGAACTTGCACTCCAAGGTCTCTTTGTTCAGCAACACACCCTCAGACTTTACCATTAAGCATACAAGTCCTGCTAAGATTTGCTTTCCCAAAATGCAGCACCTCGCATTTATCTGAATTAAACTCCATCTGCCACTTCTCGCCTATTGCCCATCTGATCAAGATCCTATTGTAATCTAAGGTAACCCTCTTCGCTGTCACTACACCTCCAATTTTGGTATCATCTGCAAACTTACTAACTATACCTCTTATGCATGCACCCAAATCATTTATATAAATGACAAAAAGTAGAGGACCCAGCACCAATCCTTGTGGCACTCCACTGGTCTTAGGCCTCCAGTCTGAAAAACAACCCTCCACCACCACCCTCTGTCTTCTACCTTTGAGCCAGTTCTGTATCCAAATGGCGAGTTCCCCTGTATTCCATGTTTTAATCTTTTTAAACCTTTTTAATCAGTCTCCCATGGGGAACCTTGTTGAACGCCTTACTGAAGGCCATATAGATCACATCTACCGCTCTGCCCTCAACAATCCTCATTGTTACTTCTTCAAAAAACTCAATCAAGTTTGTGAGACATGATTTCCCACGCACAAAGCCATGTTGACTATCCCTAATCAGTCCTTGCCTTTCCAAATACATGTACATCCTGTCCCTCCAACAACTTGCCCACCACTGACCTCAGGCTCGCTGGTCTCTAGTTCCCTGGCTTATCTTTACTACCCTTCTTGAAGAGTGGCACCACGTTTGCCAACCTCCAGTCTTCCAGGACCTCACCTGTGACTATCAATGACACGAATATCTCAGCAAGAGGCCCAGCAATCACTTCCCTAGCTTCCCACAGAATAGACTGTTGCTTTTTTTTTAAACTTATTGTCATTTCTTCTGGTAGCTGGCTCTCTGAAAGCCCACATGTTTTTCAGATGCACCAATCTTGACACCATGTATCAAATAATGCATCTTTCCTGGCTACCACAGACTGCACATAAAGGTGCTCCCAACAGAGGTAGAAGGCACATGATTGCAACAAGCAAGCCAGCCAGTATACTGCAAACAATTGCATTTTTCCAAACAACTAGTGCATGGAATGGTTTTAGTACCAACTTTCCATAATAATCTGATCAAACTGTGAAGCAGTGTGTACTGGTACATTGAATCAAAGACTCAGAGCTGGCATAGAAAATAAAATGGTTTTAATATAGATATAAGGTCACCACATATACCTGCCAACCCTTTTACTACCACTTTGAATCTGGACAGGAGTATGTACTTAGCAGATGTAATAACAAGCAACAAAGATTGGCAGGAAAGCAACCAAGCTGTAAATTTTGCTTGCCATTAGTCATCGGGTAACTTGATACATCAATAGTTAGCTCTCTGTTTTGGAAATCTGCTTTTGCTTCAAATATCTCTGTTCCATCCCCTTTCCTAATGTGAGGCCAATTTATCATCAAACTATAGCTAGAAAACCAGGACAAATTGCCAATTTGTGGCCAAGCTGGAATTACAATTGCACGGTTCACAAGTTTTCTGAATATAATTCCACCCACCCCCCACCCCTCAACCAGCATATCTCAGTAGTTACCATCAGCTTCTGGGATAAATGAGTGATTTAAAAAGTGAGAGGGCACAAAAACATATCAGGTGTGCTGTTTTCAAGGAGTGAAAGAAAACAAACAATATCAGGTATTTTCTTATTTTCCTTTAACCTAAATGTGTAAATGCAATTCAAAGTGAGTTTGCCTTGGCAGACCTTGCTGAGGCATTGGGCAACAAGCCTAAGCTATATAGAGATCAAAAGTTTCAGCCCTAAAAAAAATATAATGCGGCAAGTTTGATTGATTAGAGAGTAAAATAAATAAAAACCTATAGTTCATTGCATTATCAGTCAAATTTATATAGCGTTAGAAATTAATTCCAATTCCAAGTATAATGTTATGCAATAATTTTCTCTTAAAGGGGTAACAACACCTCGATAATAGAATCAAAATATAAAGACTACACACTCGGAGATTAGCATATTTAACAAATGCTGAACAGCAAATTCACTGGGGCATCATATACAATGCCACTACTAGACCAAGCCATCCCAGAAACTGAACTAGATCTTAAACTTTTCCACTGAGGCAATGATATCACTTTAAGTGAATGATTGCATGTCGCACTTGTACCTACACTGACACGATATGAACTGTCATCAGTTGTACAACATTGTAATTGCAAATCTTTCTCCCTCGTCTTGGGTCTTACTCAGGCCTAGTTGGTAACAGATTGTTTTGGTAATTGAGGGAGAGTTGTCTTAGGCAAAGCAGATATAAAAAGTCCCTAAAGCTTCCAGCAAAATTAATCAGAATTGTTTTTTAACCATTAGCATTAAATGATCCTTCTCAACATTGTGTTGAAAGACGTGAAACAAAGGTGCCGAATCAATCTGTTCAGAGTTGCTATCACATCTCTGAAGCAGGTGGGACTTGAACTCAGGTCTCCTGACTTAGAGGTAGGAGCATTACCACTGTACCACAATTTCCTTCTTAGGCAGGTGAGCATAGAACATAGAACATTACAGCACAGTACAGGCCTTTCGGCCTTCGATGTTGCACCGACCTGTCATACCAATCTTAAGCCCATTTAACCTACACTATTCCATGTACATCCATATGCTTGTCCAATGACGACTTAAATGTACTTAAAGTTTGCAAATCTACAACCGTTGCAGGCAAAGCATTCCATACCCTTACTACTCTCTGAGTAAAGAAACTACCTCTGACATCTGTCCTATATCCATCACCCCTCAATTTAAAGTTCTGCCCCCATGTGCTCGGCATCACCATTCTTGGAAAAAGGCTCTCCCTGTCCATCCTATCTTACCCTCTGATAATCTTATATGTCTCTATTAAGTCACCTCTCAACCTTCTTCTCTCTAACGAAAACAGCCTCAAGTCCCTCAGCCTTTCCTCGTAAGACCTTCCCTCCATACCAGGCAACATCCTAGTAAATCTCCTCTGCACCCTTTCCAAAGCTTCCACATCCTTTTAATAATGCGGTGACCAGAACTGTACACAATACTCCAAGTGCGAGTGCACCAGAGTTTTGTACAGCTGTAGCATAACCTCATGGTTCTGGAACTTGATCCCTCTATTAATAAAAGCTAAAACACTGTATGCCTTCTTAAAAACCCTGTCAACCTGGGTGGCAACTTTCAAGGAACTGTGTACCTGGACACTGAGATCTCTATGCTCATCTACACTACCAAAATCTTGCCATTAGCCCAGTACTTTGCATTCCGGTTACTCCGACCAAAGTGAATCACCTCACATTTGTCCGCATTAAACTCCATTTGCCACCTCTCAGCCCAGCTCTGCAGCTTATCTATGTCTCTCTGTAACCTACAACATCTTCGTCACTATCCACAGCTCCACCAACCTTCGTGTCATCTGCAAATTTACTAACCCACCCTTTTACGCTCTCATCCAGGTCGTTTATAAAAATGATGAACAGCAGTGGACCCAACACCGACCCTTGCGGTACACCACTGGTAACTGGACTCCAGGATGAACATTTCCCATCAACCACCACCCTCTGTCTTCTTTCAGCAAGCCAATTACTGATCCAAACTGCTATATCTCCCATAATCCCATTCCTCCACATTTTGTACAATAGCCTACTGTGGGGAACCTTATCGAACGCTTTGCTGAAATCCATATACACCACATCAACCAGTTTACTCTTATCTACCTGTTTGGTCACCTTCTCAAAGAACTCAATAAAGTTTGTGAGGCACGACCTACCCTTCACAAAACCGTGCTGACTATCCCTAATCAAATTATTCTTTTCTGGATGATTATAAATCCTATCTCTTATAACCTTTTCCAACACTTTAGCAACAACTGAAGTAAGACTCACTGGTCTATAATTACCAGGATTGTCTCTACTCCCCTTCTTGAACAGGGGAACCACATTTGCTATTCTCCAGTCTTCTGGCACTATTCCTGGAGACAATGACGATTTAAAGATCAATGCCAAAGGCTCAACAATCTCCTCCCTGGCTTCCCAAAGGATCCTAGGATAAATCCCATCCGGCCCAGGGGACTTATCTATTTTCACACTCATGAGATATTTTCTAAACTATCTGTTCAGAGATGTTATTTCATTTCTCTGGAGCAGAGAGGACTTGAATTTGGACCAAAAGGTGTGGCACTGGAAAAGTACAGCCGGTCAAGCAGCATCCGAGGAGCAGGAGGGTCAATGTTTTGAGCATAAGCATTTCATCAGGAATCTGGGCCTCCTGGCACAGAGGTAAAGACACTACCACTGTGCCACAATACAGTGACATTCCTAAATCTAGTTACTCCTTGTAGTCTCTGTTTTATTTTCTCTATCAAAGAATACATTTCATTATTTGATCAAAACACTGCGATCAATGTTTAAGGTCATATGCCATATGCATAAATTAATGCAATAAAGCTCTGCTGAAAGTCAAATCTCAAGAGGTCTGGTTTTTGTATTCCTTTAAGTTGTTATTGTGTGCCAATTTAGCCTAAGGTATACTTCAGGTGAACCTATAACCTATTGTTATTAAGGTTGTGAAGCAGTAAAGCAATTAGCAACAACTCATATGAAAGGCCATAAACCATGTGTTCTTGAAAAACTGGCCTGACCCGACTAAAATTGTGGCGAGCATGGGGATATGAGAAAGTCAGGCTTTCAACAGGACTGGCCAGGTTGGTTGTGTAAGATCACTACCCACTCCCTTATTATATGCTCGCAAAAATTGCCAGCACTAGGAATGAAGGTGGGAGTCCTGGAGTCATATCCTGCACCCTACCCAGTTGGACAATCGGTCTAACTCTGTGAAAAGCACAGGAGAAAGGGCATAGAGCAACAGGGGCTGGAGAGAACCATGGAAGGTGAATGTGAGTGGAATGGGGGTTTGTAAGTTCTGGAGGGAGTAGGTAAGGAGTGAAGGGGAATGAATGTTAAGGGTTAGTAAGCCTAATAGCCTTTATCATAAAGTCCCTAGCTCAATGTCCCAAAAAAACTGAGGTAGGCTTTCCAACCCTGTGTCGGTACACACCTGTCTCTGTGGTCACATCCAGACTGTTACTGAGATTGACAGGCCTGATAGTACACACTGTGATTGACAGGCCTAATATGATCCGATAGTACACACTGGGGCCATTTACATGGTGACTACTCTGTGGTGTTGGAAAATTTATCACCTGAAGCTTCCCATTTCAATGATGGACATTCAGCCATCAATTCTGTTTCTCTCCACAGATTCTGCCTGAACTGCAGAATATTTACAGCACCTTTTGGTTTCATTTCAAATTTTCAGCATACCAGCCGTACTTCACATTTCACAGAGTTCCATAGCCAAATGCTTAAAAAGAGTAGAACTTTCTCTTTAGTTTATCCTTCTCATAGAAAATGATTTAGGGAGACAGAAGCTCTGGATGTCCATGCCAGCATAACGGCCAGGAATATATTTTTTGCCACTGAAGAGAGATGGAATTTGCATTGAGTACTAACTCTCTCATCCCCAGGATTGTCAACAAGGCTTACAAGAAGTTTAATGATTATACAATGGAAAACAAGATAATATTCAGCATCGTATAAATAACCCTTTCTGAACATTGAAGTTATGAAGATCACAACAGTCTGTAATTGCAGTTTGAATGTCTAGGCATCATCTTCAAGCTTCCATACAAAGCAAAACATACCTTTAGAAATCTTAAGTTCCTCTCTTGATGGTTGTTCTTGCACAGTCATGTGCTTCATTGTAGTATAGTTTGACTGCTCTTCCTATACTAGGATTCATGAGCAATCAAGGAACAGTGCTCCAAAAGCTTGCGATATCAAATAAACCTGTTAGACTATAACCTGGTGTCATGTGACTTCTGACCTTGTCCTCTCCAGTCCAACACTGGCACCTCCACAACAGGATTCATGAGAGTACATGAATAAGTTTTGTAGCCCAGAAACTATCAAATAATCTAATTTTATTCCATGAATAAGTCAAAAAGGCCTAAATTTTGCATTATAAAGGAATTCTGACTACTTCTAGCATTTTGGATGCTGAGGAAGATGATCCCTCAAGCTGTCCAACAAAGTTTATACACTTAGAACCTTAGAACAAGTACCCTACTTTTAAGATAGTTAGGAGGTTGTTCTGAAGGAGCCCACAAAGCAACATTGGCACCACCAATTCTGCTTTAGAGCTTGATAAAGTTAGAAATGTTATAGAAAGTGGACGATTCAGTTTTATTTCTGCATTTTGGTGATGGAAGGATGGTGAATTTCACTTCAGCAAAAAACAGAAATGGCTGGAGAAGGAGAGCAGGTTTAGCAGCAGCTGTGGAGAGAAAGAAGAATTAAGACCCTCTGAAGAAAGATCACAGGACTGTTTTTCCTCTCTACAGATGCCACCAGACCTGCTGAGTTTCTTCAGCATTTTCTGTGTTTGTTTCTGATTTTTAACATTTGTAATGTTTTGCTTTTTTTTATTAGGCCTTGCTTCATCCACAACTGGAGTTTTGTGTACGGTTCCTTTAATCACATAACAGGAAAGATATAATTGCTTTTGAGTCAGTACAGAGGATATTTGCAAGAATGTCCAAATTTTGAAAATCACAGCTGAGGAAAGGTTGGATAAGCTAAGTTATTTTCCTTTGAACAACAGAGGCTGAGGAGTTCTGAACTAAAGTGCACAAAATAACAAGGGGTTTGAATAGAGTAGACAGGGAAGACCTGTTTAACCTAATGGACACGTTAATTACCAGGGGAAACAGATTGAAGGTGATATAGAGTCATAGAGATATACAGTATGGAAACAGACCCTACGGTCCAACTCGTCCATGCTGATCAAATAACCCAACCCAATCTAGTCCCACCTGGCCCATATCCCTCCAAACGCTTCCTATTCATATACCCATCCAAATGCCTCTTAAATGTTGCAATTGTACCAGCCTCCACCACTTCCTCTGGCAGCTCATTCCATACACGTACCACCCTCTGCGTGGAAAAGTTGCCCCTTAAGTCTCTTTCATATCTTTCCCCTCTCACCCTAAACCTATGCCCTCTAGTTCTGGACTCCCCCACCCCAGGGAAGAGTCGATTTATCCTATCCATGCCTCTCATGATTTTATAAACCTCTATAACGTGACCCCTCAGCCTCCGATGTGCCAGAGAAAACAGCCCCAGCCTATACAACCTCTCCCTATAGCCCAGCAGCACTCTAATCTAGAATCTGATTTCCAGCATCTGCAGTCCTTGTTTTTACCTCAAATCCTCCAACCCTGGCAACGTCCTTGTAACTCTTTGCTGAACCCTTTCAAGTTTCACAACATCCTTGCAATAGGAAGGAGACCAGAATTGCACACAATATTCCAACAGTGGTCTAACCAATGTCCTGTACAGCCGCAACATGACTTCCCAACTCCTGTACTCAATTCTCTGACCAATAAAGGAAAGCATACCAAAAGCCTTCTTCACTATCCTATCTACCTGCGATTTCACTTTCAAGGAGCTTTAAACCTGCACTCCAAGGTTTGTTCAGCAACACTCCCTAATACCTTACCATTAAGTGTATAAGTCCTGCTAAGATTTGCTTTCCCAAAATGCAGCACCTCGCATTTATCTAAATTAAACTCCATCTGCCACTTCTCAGCCCAGTGGCCCATCTGATCAAGATCCTGTTGTAATCTGAGGTAACCTTCTTCATTGTCCACTACACCTTCAATTTTGGTGTCATCTGCAAACTTACTAACTATACCTCTTATGCTCACATCCAAATCATTTATATAAATGATGAAAAGTAGTGGACCCTGAACCATTCACTCTTATAATTTTGTCTGTCGCCGCTTCTAACAGTCCCACCTATCATTAATCTCTTTGCTTTTTACATACCTCCTGAAGCTGAGGAAACATGAGGAAACATTTTTTTCCTCACCCAGGGTGATAGGTATGTAGTGCTGAAAATGTGTTGCTGGAAAAGCGCAGCAGGTCAGGCAGCATCCAAGGAGCAGGAGAATTGATGTTTCGGGCATAAGCCCTTCTTTAGGAATGAGGAAGCAGGCTAAGATAAAAGGTAGGGAGGAGGGACTTGGGGGAGGGGCGTTGGAAATGCGATAGGTGGAAGGAGGTCAAGGTGAGGGTGATAGGCTGGAGTGGGGGTGGGGGTGGAGAGGTCAGGAAGAAGATTGCAGGTTAGAAGGCGGTGCTGAGTTCGAGGGATTTGACTGAGACAAGGTGGGGGGAGGGGAAATTAGGAAACTGGAGAAATCCAAGTTCATCCCTTGTGGTTGGAGGGTTCCTAGGCGGAAGATGAGGTGCTCTTCCTCCAACCATCATGTTGCTATGGTCTGGCAATGGAGGAGTCCAAGGACCTGCATGTCCTTAGTGGAGTGGGAGGGGGAGGGGGAGTTGAAGTGTTGAGCCACGGGGTGGTTGGGTTGGTTGGTCTGGGTGTCCCAGAAACGTTCCGCAAGTAGGCGGCCTGTCTCCCCAATAAATAGGAGGCCACATCGGGTGCAGCGGATGCAGTAAATGATGTGTGTGGAGGTGCAGGTGAATTTTTGGCGGATATAGAAGGATCCCTTGGGGCCTTGGAGGGAAGTAAGGGAGGAGGTGTGGGCGCAAGTTTTGCATTTCTTCCACCTTCAGGGGAAGGTGCCGGGAGAGGAGGTTGGGTTGGTGGTGGGTGAGGTATGTAGTGGGCAGGAATTCATTCCCTGGTTTGGTGGTTGAGATGGAAACCCTCAACTCATTTCAAAGGAATCTGGGTCTGAGCTGTAAGGATGCAATTGGGTACTGGAACCTGGAAGCAAAATGGGCAGCTAAGTTTCTTCAGTTGGAGCAGACACCATTAGCTGAATGGTCTTTTTCTGTGGCTATCTTCACTATTGCTTACAATGGGTTAGGTTTGCTGTCACCAGCCTCTCTTCAGGCAGAGATCTACAGTGCAACCTTAATTTGGCATGGTAGGGGAAAATCACTCGTTAGTCTATTGAGAAGAAGTTCTTGTCTGAAACAAGATGTTGTTTATTGCATGTTAGCAACTAAATGCAAGCTGCACTGATAAGATAGACATTGATGAATCTATCAGGAAAACCCTGGTTGGTAAGTCTTACACCGAAGAGACCCTGAACTATTCTCCCAAAAAATCTGTATGACATCATCATTGTGGGCGGTGCTTAAAGCAGTCTTTGGCATTAACCCTTTCCCTCTTACACAATTCCTTGTCCATTCTAATTTTTAATTTCATATTTAACTCTCTGAGGCATCTCCACACTGTGGCATTATATCAAACCCTGAGCTGCCTCAGCAGCACCCACCACTCCCAGAGCCGCTGACAGCCTCTGATTGGGATGGAACAGCCTGAACAAATTGCCCAGAGACAACCAGTAAGTGAAACTTGGAAATCCCCTTTCATCCCAATGTCAGGAACCCTAAAGCCCATGTTGAATTCCACCTCGATATTGTCTTCTGATTATCAATATTATTAAAGTCAAAAAGCAAAAGAGATGGAATCCAGGCTGGCAATGTTGCATCATCACACAAGGTCAAAATTTACCTCTTTGTACGTTTATTTCAAACTTTCAACCTAATACATACAATCCTCATAGAGTGGAAGCAGGCTATTTGGCTCATCAAGTCGAGAGTGGGGTGCTGGAAAAACACTGCAGGTTAGGCAGGAATCCAGATGAAGGACTCTTGCCAGAAACGTCGACTCTCCTGCTCCTTGGATGCTGCCCAACCTGCTGTGCCTTTCCAGCACCACACTCTCAATTCTGATCTCCAACACCTTCAGTCCTGACTTTGGCCCATCGAGTCAACACTGACCCTCCGAAAAGCATCCTATCGTGACCCCATGCCCTATCCCTGTAACTGTGCATTTCCCATGGCTAATCCACCTAGCCAGCACATCCTTGGATACTATGGGTAATTTATCATGCTCAATCCACCTAACTGACATATTATTGGAATATGGGAGGAAACCCACCCAGACACAGGGAGATTGTGCAAACTCCACACAGACAGTCACCTGAGGGTGGAATCAATCTCAGATCCCTGTTGCTGTGAGGGAGCAGTGCTAACCACTGAGCCAGCTCTCTTGTCCTCCCAATATAGAAACTCATTATTCAGTTGTCATTGACTTACTGAACTGTTCACTGAGCAGGTGTTCACTATGGTGTTACCATTGCGTGTCTGTACTTTGTTAATGCCAGAAAAGATAGTAAGCACAAAGAAAGTTAAACAGAGTCAGAATGGGGAAAAGAATAGAGAGAATAAAGTGCTCCATATAGTGGTGAAGAACATGATACAGAATCGGAAATACCTTGGGAACGCTAGCATGTTGTATTATCTCTCTGCTATTATGAATTAATTCTCCACAGTATTGGAAGATGCAGCTGCTGTTAGGTGCTATAATGAAATTGTGGCCACTTGGGTTTTCATACAGTTGATTCCTTAATGAGGTTTACCTTCCTACATTTTTGCTGAGCTCCGAATGTCCCAAGGGTACTTATGAATAAGTTATACTCTGCTGGTGCGTATTCACTATAATTTAGTAAAAGGTTTACACAGCACTTAGCGACCATGAAGTCTCTGCTTTTCTTCTCTTGCTATTGATTTAATAACATGGAATAAAACTATATTTAGGAGCGAAGGAAATCTGCCTGGGCATTCCAAAACCAATGGCACCATTAAATTATTTTATGTTCCTGCTCAGTTATTGATTTTTGCTTGCCAATTTTCTCCTACTCACTTCCCTGAAGGAGTATCATTTCATATACACCAGCACCCTGTAATAAAACAACCAAATTTGCTAGTTATATGGTTACAACCAGTCCTAGATTGGAAAGTTCCAATTGTCCAGCTCGCACATGGGCGGGGGGCAGTGGATGTGGGGGCAGCAAAGATGAATTGGCTTCCCTCCTCCCCCAAGGTTAATTTGAAAAGGATCCCTTCCCAGACTAAATGAATTTAAAGGAGCCAATTTAAGCAGGGCTCTCTTCAGTTCGCTATGATAGGGTGTGGCCATAGAGTTTCTCTTCCCCTTGTGTATTTTCGATTTCTGGCATGATGGAAGGTGATAATGAAGGCTCTTCAGCAAGTGGTTTCCAACTCTGCCTCTGTATATTAACACCCATTCATTTGGAAACTGGAGAAAAGACACTGTTAAATCACAATGCAGTTTGGTGGGACAAAAACCAGAGAGGTGAAATTGATAAGGAAAAAAATGCAAAAGGTGCTCGAATCCACGTACCATGTTCCATGTGGTTCAGATAATTCTTTGAATTAACTTCACAGCACATAGCCAAATGCATTTTAGATAAGCAATTTGAAAATCACTTCTGATAATTATATTCATATTTTCACAGCTTCTGGTCCAACAGGAGAGTTCTAAAACATATCTTTTATTTTATCTGCTGACCAAAGTGAAGCAGGACTGCTTCTCTAGGCCTCGCAAGGATACATGCAGATCCCTCACGACAATGTGACCACTCATATCCCACTTCCCTCCCCTAGCAACACCTACCTGACTCCAGATTCTGCATACCCATCAACTATGATGGAATTTTACAATAACTTCGAGTGAATTCAGCAGAAACCGATTTATTCACTTCAGACATTGAATGTTTGAATATTCTCAATCTGTTGTGACGCACTTGCCTGAAGGCTCAAACTATAATTTATGATTTCCCGTAGCTTCTGTTGTTAACACATAGATGTAACACATTCTAATCATTTAGAACACTGAAATATATCAGTGAGCAGAAGATGTCAATTTATTGACAACATATTAGGAATTATAGGTAGTGGCCACCAGGTCTGTTATTTCACATTAAAATATAGTTTTCCATTAGCTTTGTTTCTTAAAATGTGATATGTTCAAGGAGAAATTAATATTCAAAGAATGCTAATGTTAAGAATAAATATATCACTGCCTCTCAATTACCTTTCATTGCCTTGTTTTATACTTTGAAAGGATTAGCTTGAAAACATTGGTGTACAAACTCCATATGGTTTTCTGGAGAATTTAACTTTATAATTTGGACAATTAAATTTTCTTTGGCTGTTAAATGAGACACCATCCATTTCTACTCCAAAATAATTCTCTTAAATTACTTTGTACTTGATGGCGTTTCCTAATATCCACCAAAATCAAAATTGGTTCATATTGTAATGAGGGCCAATAATGATGTAGTTTCAAATGTATTAAGTTTGCACCAGTAGGACAAGCTGCAATAATAATCAGAAATTATAGCTACTACCAGGTTCAGCCAAGGAAGCCTGAACAATGTGGAGACTTTCAATAGTGATTTCTGCCTCTTAGAATGATTATTTGCAGATGTGTTTTGGTAGTTGGCCTACAAAGGCCTACACTTCACTTAATTCTCACAACATCTCATTATGTGAGGCTATTTGTGGAGGTTTTCTCTCAGCCACTCCCTTCATCTCAAAGTGAAAACATTTCAGGACCAGGAATTGGCATTGTCTATTAACACATATGCAAGTAGCTCTTCTATAAATGTGATGATTGTGTTTTTGTACAACCCCGCATTATAGAAAAATCACATTTTAGAAACAGCACTTAAAGTGTTGGCAATGTAATCATGTTACAGCCAACACATGTTTTAAAAGTTTACACTTTAGAAACAGTGTCCCAATTTATCCACCACGTTACAGTGATTTCGCGTTAACAAAATGCATGCTATAGCAGAAAGACCTGTATGCATTCGTACTGATGAGTGTTGGCAGCCTGCTGAGAATGTAACATTTAAATATAAGATCTTTCCATGCTAAAACATTTGTTCCTTCCTGTGATAAAGGCTGGATTCTCTTGAAGAGCTTTGATAGGTTATCTAGATTAGGTCAAGGGTTACTGAACAGTAATTCAAAGGTCGGGGTGTGTTTAGTTCATAAAAGAGGAAGTAAGAGATGATGATGATTTATTCATTCAGTTTTACTATTATATTAACTTCTTAATATGAACCTTGAGAAATAGTCCTTACTGAGAACAAGTATCAGAAGATGTACTTACAAAGAAAGAAATATTTTACAGGCATTGCTATAGTCTGGGTTCAAACTTGTTGACTGACTGACTTTGCTAATGGATTAGAAAGTACAGCAGTAAATACTCAGGATAGAATTGATACTTTTACACAAGAATATCACATGCTTAATGTAGCATTAATTTATCATCACTTACCTCAGTTTAGAACATGTGTTCCAGCCTATCCTTATCCTTTCCAATTACCATCCTGAGGCTAAATCATTTATGGTCACTATCTCCAAAATCCTCCTTTTAATAAACCTTCAATCTACCCAGGCTAATTTCTAAATATTAGGTACAGAACTGCCTGTTGAGCTTTCTATGTATTTGGTAGGTAAAGAAGTTGTCCTGGAAGCAATTTAAGAATTTTACTCCCTTCTGACTTTGCAGATTAAAACTCTCTCAGTTAATTTCTGGGTAGTTAAAATCCTCCCATTCTGCTGCCATATTATTCTTAGACTCAATTATGTTTATAACTTTGAATTCCAATTCAGCTTGCCTATGCACTGAACTACTTTTTAGGATCTCATCCCTCTGATAATCTGGTTTAAGCCTGCCCCAACAGCATTAGCAATCTCCACATGAGGATGTTGGTTCCATTTCTCTTCAGATATAACTCATCCAACTTGTGCACGTCTCAACTCCCCCTGAATTGGTCCCATTGCCTCAGGAATCTAAAGCCCTCCATCTTGCACCATCTCTCCAGCCACACATTCATCTACTCTCTGCTTCTATTCTTATAATCACTAATGTGTGGCACCACCAGTAACCTGGAGCTTATTATCTTTGAAGTTCTCCTTTTTAATTTCCTACCTAACTTCCTAGAGTTTACTTATAGGACTTCTTGTCTTTCTTTGCAAGCTATTGGTCATGTGGACCATGACCTCTGGCCATTCACCATCTTCTTCAGAATGCCATGCAGCTGTTGCATGACGTCCTCTATTCTGGCACCTGAGAGGCAACATACCATCCTAGAGTCACACCTACAGCCACAAAAGTTTCTCTGTCTACTCCCTCACTACCAAATTTCTGACTAATGTTATTCTTTCATGCTTCTTCCTTCTCAACTTGAGGAGCTGGACCAGCCACAGTGCCATAGGCTTTGCTCTGCCTGACCTCATAGTTGAATTGTCACCTACACCATTTTCTAATGCCAGGATGATAAATGGGACTGTTGCTGTGCAATGTAGAATGGCACTTACTCGTTCTGCAGAACATGGGTTTCTCTGCATCCTGCAAAAAGAGTTTTGGTCTTCTCCTGTGAGGGCAAGGATTATCTTCTCATATGGGGTGAGGAGCCAAATGTTGGGCAACTGCCAACTGACCAGCCTTGCTCTGCACTGCTGTGGGCTGTCTCCTCCTACAAGGAGAGGATGAATGAGTGAGTTAAAAGTGGGTGGCATGGCTATTAGCACTAGTGCATATTGAGGGAGCAATGTGTTGAGATGTTCTGAGGTTCTGAGGAGGCAGCAGGGATTTGTGGTGTGAGAGTCTGGGGATGATCAAAGGCAAGTGAGAGAAGATGTTGCATGCAATCGTGATAATGGCAGAGGGTGAGCTTTGGTGGATAGTGGGTGTGTTACAACCTCACACTCAGACTCTGTCTGCCAGCCAGCAACGTGTGGCACTTCCTTGGCAGATCATTTACCTTCTCACTGCATTGTTAGTCATTTCCCCACACCCTGAAGGCAGCATTGACAGAGCTGGCAATCTTGGACTAGCCTGCCATGATCTGGTGGCAGAGGCCTCTCTACAGTCCTCTAGGAAGAGCATCTCTCTCTTCTGTACCATTCCATCAACCAGGACCTCCAGGTCCCTATTCAAGTACCATGTTGCTATCATCCCCTTCTCAGCACACTCTCAAACTAATAAGACAACTTTGGAATGGCAGTGTTCATCCAGGTACATGGCAGCCTTAAAGGTGGCATGAATGCAAGGCATTCTGGACCTTGGAGTGATATCCTCTGAGTGGTAAGTTATTCCGTCAATGGTGCATGGGAAGGTGGGCCACAAGTTGGATGCAACAAAAGGCCACAGGCGCAGGGTAAATGTGGCGGGTTTGGTAAGGTATCAGCTGCACGGTGGCTCAGTGGTTAGCACTGTTGCCTCACAGTGCCAGGGACCTGGGTTCAATTACAGCATTCGGTGACTGTCTGTGTGGAGTTTGCACATTCTCCCCGTGTCTGCATGAGTTTCTGCTGGGTGCTCTGGTTTCCTCCCACAGTCCAAAGTTGTGCATGTTAGGTGGATTGGTCTTGGTGAAAAACCCAATGTAGGGATGAGGTAGGATGTTGGGTCTGGGTGGGATGCTCTTTGGAGGGTAGGTGCAGACTAAATAGGCTGAATGGCCTCTTTCTGGGTAGGGAGTCTATGATTTTTTTTTATTTTACTGGGTAGCAAGAAAACTCACTGGCCCTTGTAGCATAAAACCTTCCAGAAATCTCAAAGCAACTTGGACTTATCCAAATAAAAATGTAAGATACTGCCAACTTGATCTGATCAAAGCTAATGTCTGCATCGTTTACTGAGAAGCCCATTTTTTTTTTACTTACTTATTCATTTGTAGGAAGTGAGCATCACTGATTAGAGCAGCCTTACTGCATGTTCCAAATTGAGAAGGTGGTGGTAAGTTGCCATTTTGACCCAGTTCAGTCTCTGTGGTGTAGCTACACCCACAGTTCTGTTAGGTAATCTGGAAGAATGAGCAAGCAAATGTTAACTGCAGCTGCTGTCTGATATCAGGATAGCTGGTCCATTGTCTTCACACTGTCTGCTAGGAGAGCTGGCCTCCTTCCACCAGCATCTCAGTTCCCCTCCCCTCAGCCGTATGGAGGGACATTTGGCTGAGGAGAAAGCAGCTGGTGCTACGGTTAGTACTGTTCCAGCTGCAGCTGGTGCATGTTGCAATGGGAAGTCCCCTGCCCTAGATTGTCAACAAAGAGGGATTTTATAGATGCATAACCCACTCCCATGCCATTCCGAGGACTGGCAGCAGAGAAGTGCAGCTGAGATTGGGTGAAGTGCCTTCCAGACAGTTGGCACTCATCTGTCAAGCTGTAACAACATTCACTGGCTGAATCAGTGCTGAGCAGGTCACCCTCACCCTGTCCATTTCTGATTGTTCTTTGCAACACATCTAAACTTTAACAGCTTGTCAATTTCACTGAGGCAATTCCTCTTTTCATACACTTGCCTTCTTGTGAAATTTACTTTAAAACAGAATTAGCGTTCTCATACCAGATTGCTTAGTTATGTCAATACAATTTACTTCAAACTCTCGAACAGATTTACTGAACAGTCAAACTGATAGTCTGCACTTACAGACCAAACTATGTACACATCTTTATTCTAACATGTTGCTGCTTGGAGCCCTCAGGACCGCTGATCATGTGGTGTCATCCTGGCCCTTGGCTTATGACTGCAATCAGTTCATAAAGCAGTAAAATATTAGCCCTGTTTCCCTCCAAGGTAAAATTATATGAACTCAAGTGATAGGGATCCCCCAATTTTTGACTGTCCAACTCACAAATGCACAGAATTATGAATGCAGTTCCATAAAGGGGATGTAACTTTAAAGATCCAGCATACAAACATTTCCTTGGATGTACAAAAGGCTCTGGTATATTGTCCTGCATTGTGTTCCAACTTGTGTACAAATCAAGTGGCAACCAGATTCAAGAATGGAACCCACTCGCCACCAGAGGACTTTCTGTGTCTGGTAGATAGAAAATTATTTCCACAAAGAATTGTAAACTTTGTATGAGTTTAAGAAACTAAAAAACTGTATAACATATTTGTAGTTTGACGGTTATTCCAGATCTTCAGGAGATTTTGATTTCACATTTGGATGTCCTTGACTTACAAGTATGTTGCAAACTAATGTTACATGTTGGTTGCCTTTGTGACAATCTTCTCCATGCACATTGCCTTGCACATTCTCAATGTCATTGTTGATCCCTGTTCAATACACAGCATCCCATACCAGATATCTTATTTACTCTATGTCCCTTTGTCCCTGATGCAACTGTGGCAATATATCTTGACCCAAATGTACATTCCCTCCAGTAGCAAAGCTCAGTCACAGCAATATGTACCACCTACCAGAAATTCACCTGGGCTCTTCAGACAGCACATTCCAAACCCATGACCACTTCCATCTAGAAGGACAAGGGCAGCAGATATGTGTGAACACCATCACCCGCAAATTCCTCTGCAAATCATTCACCATCCAGACTTCAAAATATATTACTATTCTTTCATTGTCACTAGATCAAGTTGCTCAATCTCCCTTCCCAGCATCACAGGGTGGGTGCCATACCAAATGGATAGCTGCAGTTCAAGAAAGCACCTTCTCCAGGGCAATTGGGGATGGGCAATAAATACTGCCCCAGACTCAAACATCCTGTGAATTAATTTTAAATAATACTGGAGAATCAGCATCCTGGTGAATGTGAACTTTAGAATTCACCATCCCACCCGACTTGATGTCTTACAAGCAACAAGCACAAAAATCAATTGATGAAATCATCAGTAGGTGTTGTGATTGATTTACCAGAGACTGAGCTGTCTGAGCACATAATGAAGCTGGTTATAACTTCAACTCCCATGGTAGCTTTTGGAAAACACCTCTTGGAGAAAAGAATATTAACACAATGAAAAAAAACATGATATAAAAGAAGAAGACATTCTAGCCAGACAACAGGCATCTACAAGTATTGGGTACAGTTACCTGTATTGGCATGATAGTCAAGATGCAGAAAACAAGCAAGCTATGGGAAATGTGGTCTGTTACATCATACAACGCTGCTCTGTGTTCCAAGAACTTTGCAAGTCATGTGGTCCAAAAGGACATTTGACCCACCCATGCAAGAAATTAAGATTATTAGTCCAGCAATAATCATTGTTCCCTTTAATTTTCTTTCTGGTTGCCCAGGACTCTGAGATCTGTGCGTGGCAGCGACTTTCAGAAATGGAAGTCCAGGTGTGCTGATGCCAATTGTATGATGTCAGTACCATTACATCATGCTTGTGGATGTGAATGCTAATCAAGCAGGTTGCTTTGTCCTGGATAGTGTCAAGATTCTTAAGTGTTGTTGTGGCTGCACTCAACCAAGTAAGTGGGAATAGTCCATTACAATGCTAACTTGTGGCTTGCAAATGGTGGACAGTCATTTCAGAGTCAGAAGGTGAGTTGCTCATTGAGCCCCTGACTTACATTTTAAGCCACAGTATATATATATATATATATATATATATATATATGGGAATTTCTAATATCTTAGCAGGGATCTCTGGCCCTCTTCAGATAGACCTGAATTGTTTGACTTTCTACAAAGTCTTATTTCTAATGGCTATCTTTCTTTTCACTGTCTGCCTATCTGGTTCTGCAATGGAAAAAATCCAAAAATCATAGTTCCATCTTTTGTTTAAAATGCTTAAATTAATTAGGCTTTCCAATTCATGCTAAGAAATTTAATAGTCTTTTGACTTGTTTTATTTCTGTCATGGGTACCAAGGTACAGTGAAAAGCATTGTCAAACATGATGTTCCTCATCTGTTGCAAATTTTATCAATGTGCAGGGGATTTATAGTAAAAACACTGCAAGCCTATCCAGTGCAGAGATCTACCAATGCAGCTGCTGTACTTAATTCATTTTTTAAGTTTTAAATTCTCCTCTGTGTTGTTTTGGCTGTGGCATGAGTTTTGTTTTTGTTTTGTTTGCTTTTTTCTCTCTCTGTGGGAATAGCATGGAAGTTCTCTTGATAGCCTTGCAGTTTCTAAAGCCTGATTCATAGCCAACTCACCACCCGCATGGATCACCAGTCTGGCCAGCTAACAAATCAATTACTCACTTTAAATCCAGTACCATTTGTGTAATCCCCATTTTCCCTGGGTTCTGAATGTAAATATAACACCTGCACTGCTTCAAATGTCATCTGAGGCTTTTTCCCATGATTTTCAAGGTTGCATCACTGCCTTCTTTTCTCTTAGGAAAAACTCCTGGCTGATCACCATATTGCATTCTTGTGTTCTTTCTCTTGACACACAATTACCATCTTATCAGATGGGTAAATAGCATAGATAACATTTACTTGAAAATATCAAGATGGTTTACCTAACAGATAACCTGATAACTTACATTTACAGAGCAAGTTATGCAGACAGCCTTAGACTAACATACTGTTGCTTGGAGTTCTCATAGTCATTGGTTATGTGTTGTCATCCTGGTGGGTAATTCATTAGCATACTGGGCTCAGAAAGCAGTAACTTTGCCAACGTATGCAATCCACCCCGGGACAGTTATGAGGAGGCAGGAATGTATCCACACTCCTGTCCACTGGCCTTTCTTATCAATTATTCCACCTCCACAAACCTGGGAAAAATATCCCCTCCCCCCCAACTTGAGTCAAGCAATGTTCCTGAGTGAGATGTTTTTCCCCAGTTTACGATCTCCAGCTAGAACATTTTTTTTCAGTGCTTCAATTTAATTTCCAGAAGATTACGCTCATTGAAACAGATTTTACAAAAATGGATCTGCAAATGAATTGGCCTGTAAAGTTCTGATGTGATTAACTGGCCAGACTAACAGTGGATGGAACTCATTTCCATTGGCACAACTCAGCATGTGGAATTTCTAAGTCTTTGTACAGAATTCATTTGAGATGAAGGTGATAGCCATAGGCATTGTATTATTACTGTAGCTATTCAAGCCTCAAATTTCTTTACTAATGATCAAGCAATTAGAGTAGAAAGATGAAAAATGTTCAGATTAGGTACTGAAATAGAACCTAAATAATTCGGTTGCCTGGTGAACCAGATTCTCACACTCATATATTCTTAAACCAGCATTAGCTGAATGATCACACTCTCATCTCAAAATCAGTAGGTTGTTGAACTAAATGCAAGAACATGAGTATATAATGCATACTGACATTTCAGAGCTAGTATCAGAGGGATACTAGCATGAGTTTTTATGGGTTAAGGTGTTAGTGATCAAATGGCACAACTCGAAGATAAGGGAGTATTCTGAAAATCAATATTTATACTGAATAAGTGCCACAAACACATTATTGTACAATCACTTATCTGTTTTTGGTACATTTCTGTGTACAAATTTGCTGATGCCTTGACTTGCTGAACAGTGAGTACACTTCAAAGAGTATTTAATTTCTGTGATGTTCTGAAGATGTGAAAGGCCTTACTTAAAATAAATTTCTTTCTTTCTGCAAAATGTTCTTTCTGGCAATTTTCTCTTTCAAGTCAATACACAGTCACACAAGATTCCATATTGATATAACTGATACTGTGCTTATGTAGGAAATAGAATAAATAGGTCAAAACTCACCTTCTTGCTCCATAGGTTTTTATAAGGGGGGACCATTAACCAATCATCTCCCAAACTCAAGTCAAATTTTTAAATATTACTTTCTATTAAAGGATCACCAGTTTCATAAATTCAAGTACTGCACTGTCAATTTCTTTTTAAGGAAAAGCTTCGAGCAGAGTTCCACACTCAAACTTTCAGCTCTTGTTTCTTGGCAAGAATTAAAGATCACATTTACCAGGGTGATTATAAAAAAAACATTTTATCATTTAGTTGAAAACAAATTCAGTGGGTATATCAGGGTGCAGTACTGAGCAAGTGTGATACAGTCAGAGGTGCTGCCTTTTAGTTGAGACATTAAACTAAAGCTCCAGCCTTCATCTTAAAGTTCCCATGGTTCTTAACAAGAATAATAGTGTGGTTCCCACAGTGCGTAGAGTCTTGTGCTGTTCCCAGGAGAAAGACGTGAGAGATCTTAATTGTAAGATGAAGCTTGAGCTATCCTTATCACTGTATTTTAATGTTCCTCTCATTGTAAAATATTTGTGACAATAAATCATTCATCCATTCCACTTAATGGCTTGATTGGCATCCAGACAGAAAGGCTTCCCACTGAGTTTTAATCAAGACAGAGTTGGGAATGTGATACTGTCCTCAACCTGCTCTTTCCAACCTGACTAAATCCTCCCTTTGCATCAGCTGAGAACAGTGCATGTTTTCGAATCCACACATATTGCCTGACCTATTAAATATTGCAAGAGAAAGTGAGGACTGCAAATGCTGGAGATCGGAGTCGAGAGTGTGGTGCTGGAAAAGCACAGCAAGTCAGGCAGCATCCAAGGAGCAGGAGAATCAATATTTTGGGCATAAGCCCTTCAATATTGCAGCACTTTCTGCTTATATTTCAAAAGTAAGCACTGGGTGTAAGCACTTCGAGATGTTCTGAGGTGATGAAAACTACTGCATGAATTTAAATCCTTCCTTTTATTTTGGGGGCAACATTTTAAAATATTCTCTCTCTAACTTGGGCCTAGATTTGAACAGGAGGCAAGTTCTAAAAGGGTTCAGGGGTTGCTGATGGGAAGTTAGGAAATCCAAATGCCTCTTTTAAGTGAGATTTCCAATCACAGGCAGCCTTGGATGAGAAACCTGCTTCACAGGACTGCAAGCAATGACAATATGTAAGTGTATTGGTAAAGTGAGAGAATCTGAGAGGGAAGTCTCAATCTCAGGGAGGTGGGTGAGTCCAGATCAAAAGCAGGGTTTCATCAAATAGTGATGGAAGGGTGGACAATCCCACGGTGGTGAGGGAGCAGTCCAGATCATGAATGGGGTTATGAGAGACCAAATAAAGTGGTCCGGGGTTCCGGAATAATGGATAGTAGTTAGGTGCTCAGAAAGTGGTTAGCATGGGGAACAGAGAGGTCACAGGAGTTGGGATTTATTGCTTATTTGACCGGAAAGAAACAGACCTGCATCTTTGGCCCACCAGCAGTGCTGTAAATGTACTTATCTTATAAATTCATTCTTTCTTGCCTCCTCTCAACTGTCTAGGTTCCTGGCCCTTGTTATTAAAAATAGAATGACTTAAGATGAAGCCTTATTATAATATCTAAATGAACAAGTCAATTCTCACAAATGGATTGATCACCACCCCTTCACTCCAATTCCATTTAAACCAGAGTTACAATATAAATTCCTACTTCAGATATTTTTTAAAAAATAACCTGATCTGATTCTGAACACCTGCTTTTAGCTGTTAGAATTCAGTCCTTGTACTTGATGTATCCAATAAGAAAACTGTTGAAAATGAACTTTATCTATCAGGTATACTTATAATACTTTTTTTTGTGCTTAGCCAGGAATACTAATCCAGAGAAACATAAATCACACATTTCAAACATGCAGAAATAGTCCAGTAATGATCAAGCAAAGGTGTCCTCAATTGTACTGTTAAAGGAAAGTCTGGCTCAACAATATAGTGCAAGCTTATATCAGTGTGGCATTTTCCACCCTAAGCCCACGATAAGGCCCCTAACTGAGATTCTACATCGCATTTAATGAAAAAATAATGATTTTCATATGTTTGAGAGTATATATCAGGTGTGCTAGTAAATTTTTTTATATAAACATCTATTAAATTGACTTGCATTGAGACTGTCCAGGGGCAAAAGTGATTTGCATCTATTGTTACAAGGTTATGCCAAGGTTATGAATACTACCAATAAACATTTGAACAACATATTAAAGGAAAATATGAGGTAGAACTTTTCAATAGAAACACTTTTGTGTAAGTTTGCTAGTAGGTAACAGGTTTATACCTTCAAAAGTAGTGAACAAAAAGGTATGTGTATATTGAACTTGTACTATGCCAAAGATTATTTCAGTACTCAGCTTCAGTTTCTGCCAAGACAAACACCTGCGTAGTAAAAATCCCAATAAACATACACCTTCCCATTCATTACTTCCATTAAGGTCTTATGTCTTATTCAGTGGTCTGTCAGCAAAGATCAATTAAAATGAATCTTGCCAAAGAACAAAACAAGCTTCAACTGGGGTTTAAATTTTGAATTGAAAGGTAGTTACACTAGCGAGGTTGAAACATTTGCACAATGGTGCTTGTGAGTGTGGGGTTGGCAAGGGATTGACAGTTGATGTTTTACATTGCTATGATAGTCAGCTGCAGTGGGTAGTGTCCCTAATACTGAACCAGAAGCTTTGAATTCAAGTTCTACCCCAGACCTGATGGCCAAGGAAGGTGAATTCAAGGTGCATTGTATCACAAACCTGGAAAACCCCTGTGAGATGCTGTAAAGAGGGAATGTCTGGTCACAAATATGGATTGCCCTCGCTTAACCTCTACAGTCTCTGGCATCCTGTTCCAGAACATAAGGATGTGATTTGGCTGTTTCCTGCACCCTTAGAGGTGGGAAGTTAATTGACGGACAGAGAGAGAGAGAGAGAAAGAGCGAGAGAGAGATTCAGCCTACAAACAGCCAATGGATTGGATTGATAATTTTTTCCTTGGATGAAATCATTGCTGTAACAGCATGTGCCATAATAAGTCGATCATGTGCTGTCCCTAATAACACGCACTTAAAGATAAAGAGTTTGCTTTGCCTCCTCCTGGGTGTAACTTAAACTTCGATGGGAAAAGGTTAATTAAGCCTCTGAAGTCAAGTCTCTGAAGCCAACACCTAGCTGCCTCAGAACACTACCTCTGTGTTAAAATGCACACATGAAAATACAGCCCAGCTCACAAAAATCAAAACATTATTTTTAAAATAACCTTCAAAGAATGACTGTTAAAGTTCAAGTAACGGTTGTTGGTGAGTGAGAAGTTGCTTAGACGACTTCCAAAATAGTCTTACTCACCATGAGGTGAATAACTTTATATTTTTTCAAACAACTTCTATGATCAGGTTCCAGGGCTCCCTGCCACTTTTGCTGTGCCAAGACATGTGATTATTTCCAGTCATTCCAAATCTACTTTCCTTGCAGCAGCAAGGTTTGGATGCATATGTGCCGCATCAGGGTGAATAACATTGGGAAAGAATATTAACCTTAGTCTTTTGAAAAGTAGCTAAATTAATAAAGTAAATGATAAATTGATGGTTGACAATCATAACATCCTCCGTAAACACATAAAAGAAAATGGTAAGATATTACAAAACAATAGTTCTGTTAATCATGGCACTTCTTTTCTGAAATAGAAAGTATGGCTGAAAAGGATATTAAATAATTAAAGGTGAAAATTGTTGAGTGGCAAGGTGATTTATGATCAAACATAAAACTGCATTCCACATGGAATGCTTTTAGTTCATTAAGGAAACCAGAGTCTTGCAACTGCCCCAGTATCCAAGTAATTTGCTCCATTAGATGTGACACAATTATTGTGAATAACAATTAAAATTCAGGTGCCTCAACAAAGTGCTACATGTCAGACAAGAATTAATAATGAGTGTTGGCTGAAAGTCTAAGCATCCAGTACTTTGTTGAAGCACCTGAGCTCTCTTTTGCCAACACTGGCTGAGTGATCTCTGCTATCAAGTTTGGAATATTTATTTGTACAAGGTTGTGAGGTATCAAATGTCTTCAGTTTCAGATTTTCAAACTTTAAAGACTCCTGGATGACTGCGCCTTTATTTCCTTGTAGTGGAAAATGTTATTTTAAAATTGTGGAAAGTTTTCAAAGTTTGACTTTTTTTTTAACCTTTTCTTTCCACATGCTTCTGACACTATAGGGATCATTGTATTTATAACGTGTCAGTGGGTGGATCAACATGGAAATGCCACACCCTGGCATGGACTCATAGGTGTCATTTGTGAGACATATGTTGGCATTAGAGAGCTGTTTTGATGGGGGGGTTTATGAACTAGCCTGGATGGACCATGGAGTGTATGGTAGTGGATGAGAGGCTTAAAGGGTAAAGACTAGGGACTTTAATTTTTCTATTCTAATTCCTCAATGAGTTTTTCTTAAAAAGCCCATCTTCACATGTGGACTACCTCCAAACATTTTTCTGGGTTGACTGGTCACACTGCAGCCTATATCTTATCAAATTAGTTACAGATAAACCAATCTCTCATCACTTGCTTTTCCCATTCATTATCCACATGCTCCTTTGTGTCAGAACTCTTCCACCTCCCATATCAGTCCATAGAAAACATCATGTCCTAATACACTTTCAAAATCCCAACTGTAGCCCTCTGCTCGGAAAGAAGCAGGCTAATTGTACACCTGATCAAGGTTTTCAAAATTATGAATGGAGCAGATGGGGAGAAATTGATCAAATTTGTGAAAGGAACAAGCATGAGAGGGCATAGATTTAAAGTCATTTGCAAAAGGAGGAAGGGTAATCTAAGAATTAATTTTTTTTCACTCAGAAAACAGTCCGGGTAACGAATGCACTACCTGGAAGTGTGGTGAATGCAGATTTAATTGAGGCATTAAAGAGAGTGTTAGATAATTACTTGGATAAAAATAATGCATGTGAGTGTGAGCAGAAAGCAGGAGATTGACATTTGGTAAGGATGTTCCCTTAAAGAGCCGATGTAATCAAATGGCATCCTTTTATGCTGTAAGACTGCCGTGATTCTTAGAATTGCCTGGCAATTTTGAACTTCTAATAGATAATTTCCCAGCTCTGTAGGGCTCTCTAATAAGGTAATAACTTAGGGATAAAGATTTGGATGGTTCCAACTTACCTGGATACTTACCCAGGAAATATTAGACAATAAGCATCCTGGTCTAACTCCTGATGACTCTCCAACAAAACATCCCACCACAACTCCCAGCTCAACCAATCCATTTCACCCCTCAAACATTAGTCCCAGATCCAACCTTACCATCTAACATCCTGCACCAATCTGTCCTGATCTCACTATCCAGTTACCCTCCCCGATCTCACTGACCCATTTACTAGCCAACAAATTGCCATTCCACCCATCTGCATCCCTGCCCCAATGACATATTATCCACCTGTCCCCTAGACCACATTCCACTCTGCCACCATACCCAGCTGTCATCCTACCCATTACCTCCCATAGCCTTCCTCATAAAAACTTTACCTCAACAACCTGACTCACAACTCCAATACACTCACACCAATGTTGAAACAGTTACTTACCTTAGATGAACCATATGAATGTAATTTACTGGTGTTGTTGAAATACTTCATATAATTTGATGAGCAAACCGTTTCTCTTTTTTCTCCCCAGATGCAACAGGCTGAATTATATGTTCAGGTCAATCACAAGCCAGTATAAATGTCAGGAGTAGGCACACCTTTACCAAGCTAGCTTCCCCTGCTTTCAATTTTTTAACTGGGTGGGGAGGGGGGGAAATGGTTGAGGAGCCATTTAATGGGTCTGAGACATCTGTTTCCAGGAAGATGTCCTACTCTACCAAGTACTGCCAGCCCATTAGACGCCAGCTATCTGCAGGTAGGTCAAGGAGGTGACATCCTGCAAGGACCTGGACAAAGTAAGTCTGGGACCTTGCTGGGGCCAAGCTAACAGTCCATGAAGAAGTCAGAGTGGAGGCTGGTGTGTTCGACAACATCGTAGAGGCAAATCCTTGCGGAAAGACCTCCAATTAGCACCAGGAATCCAGTTAGAGTCACCCCATTCCTGCTTCAACAGGTCAGCTGCCCACAGCCTTAGAGTCGAGACTGTGGTACTGGAAAAGCACTAGAATTGAGAGTGTGGTTGTCCACAGGCTTACACATACATAGTGAGCCGTTGCCACTTCCACTGCCCATTAAATCAGAGTCGGAATGTGGTGGAATGAGGCCCCAAATAGAGCATTAATTGCCTTCTCAAGGACCGCAATAGGGTCACAATCAGTTGGCTCACCTGAGACTTCCACCACCACTTGAAAAACTGTGATGAGGTCAAAAGTTGACTAGGCAGGCTGACAGTGGGCCTTCTGCTAATGGCACAGAGCACTAATTTACAGGTCCACCACCTGGCTTTCCCATTCTCTGGTGGTCCATTTTACTTCAGGATGTAACATACATCCTAAGATTTCTTGCAGGAACCAGTGATATCACGTAAATAAATATATTATATACCAGAACTTTGGCAAGATCTGGATAGCAAACTTGCACAGAGGTTCACATGCTGGATCTGTACAGACACCGTCTGGCTAGTCTTTTACACCCCCAAAACCTTCTAATCCTGGCCTTGTCCTGTAGGCCAGCTACTGTGTTTCCCAGGACCAGCTGTGGGAATGATTTTGATGTGTGAAACACTTAATAATGGCACATCATATTGAAGAGAATTTTCAATTTGTACCAGAGGGCTTGGTGCAAGAGGTGAGGAAAGGAGAGGTATTACCTGTTCACAAGTCAGGAGGCCCTCCTGGCAAAACTTGTGAAGGAAGTACAATCAGAAAGCAGATAATGGTAATTAATGCCAGGAGTCTAGAACCAAGGATCTAGATGAAATGCCACAAAAATGTTAACTGACTTCACAAACATAATCAGGGTCTAGAACAAAGTACAAAGAAAATTTATAGCCCTTCAAGCCTGAGCCAATCCAAATGTACTGTTTAAACCTGTTGGTCAATTCCTAAGCATTTGTAACCCTCTGCTCCCCATCTTCTCATGCATCTGCCCAGATGCATTTTAAATACATCTACCATGCCCGCCTCTACCACCTCTGCTGGCAATGCGTTCCAAACGCCCACCACCCTCTGTGTGAAGTACTTGCCGTGCGTATCCCCCTTAAACTTTCCACCTCTCACTTTGAAAGCATGTCCTCTGGTTATTGAATCCTTCACCCTGGGAAAAAGCTTGTCTCTATCCACCTGTCTATACCCTTCATGATTTTGTAAACCTCAATCAGGTCCCCCCTCAATCTCCTTTTTTCTAGTGAAAATAAACCTAACCTATTCAACCTCTCTTCATAGCTTGCACCTTCCATACCAGACAACATCCTTGTAAACCTTCTCTGCACCCTCTCCAAAGTGTCCACATCCTTTTGGTAATGTGACGACCAGAACTGTACACAATATTCTAAATGCGGCCGAACCAATGTCTTGCACAATTTTAACATGACTTGCCAGCTCTTATACTCAATACTGTATGACTGTACCTTTGAATGCTGTACTAAACCATTTTCCCCGCACACTTAATAATGGCACATCATGTCCCCAACATTCATTTACCCATGTTCCCTATCAATCAGGACGTACAACTAACATTCAGAACTTCATCTCACTCTCACAGATATTACACAGGTGTACTCATCACACTGAAAACTCACAGGTTGCTCACACCACCAGCTATTCCACTAAGCAGGCACAAACCAAATACACTGCACTGTGCCCATTTCATTTTCACTTGTGGTCAAAGATGGTGCATAGCTAATGTGAAAATGATGGCCATGTGCATAAGCAAAACAATAGACCAAACCATCATGCACTGCCTGATGAGCGATATCTCAGTTTTTCAAAGCAGCACAAATAACAGTTATCCACAAGGGAGGACTCAATGAATAGCAGAACACTGGGAAGCTCAGAGAAACAGGGGAACTTGAGGTGCTCATCCACAGATCCCTGAAAACAGCAGGGCAGGTCAGTAAGGTAGAGTCAAGAGTGTGGTGCTGGAAAAGCACAGCAGGTCAGGTAGCATCCAAGGAGCAGGAAAATCGACATTCTGGGAAAAAGCCCTTCATCAGGAATGAGCTGCAGTACTCAGTTTTGCCTGGATCAGTAAGGTAGTTAGGAAGGCATATAGGACACATGCTTTTATCAGTCAAGGCACAGATTATAAGAGCAAGGAGTTTTGGTGGAGCTAGAGTTAAGCTACAGTTAGGGTACTGTCTGCAGTTCTGGTCACTACAATACAGGAAGGATGTGATTTCACTGGAGGGGCTGCAGAGGAGATTCACCAGGGTGCTGCTGGAAATGGAGTAACTTGGCTACAAAGAGTGGTTGGATAAGTTCGGATCATTTTTTTTGGAGCAGAGAATGTTAAGGGGGGACCTGATTGACTTTTATAAGATTGTGAGGGGCATGGATTGGGTTGAAGGAAGCACAATTTTTAAGTGAAAGACAACAGGTTGTGAGGGAAATTGAGGAGATTTTTTTAACCCAGAGGGTGTTGGCAATCTGGAATGATTTGTCTGGAAGTGTATCCTCATAATCTTTAAGAAGTATTTAGATGAGCACTTGAAATGTTATAACATTTGAAGCTATGGGCACAGTGTGGAAAGTGGGACGAGTGTAGATTTAGTGTATATGTTGTGATACAGACTCAATGGGGCAAAGGGCCTCTTCTGTGCTGTATGATTCCATCACTATCTGGATTCTATACGGAAACTCTGATTGAAGAAAACCAAATTCCATGGAGGTGACACTACCATGGAGGTGACAAAAGCTGTGTCCTCATGTTATGTCAGCAAGCAGATCACCAGAAAACTTGATGTTGTCCTCTGAGCTAGTGTGTGCAAGTGTTGTCTGTGCATCACAGAAGACTGCTTTATGACATTTCCTGAGACAGCATAAATTTTGTTCTGTGCACAGTGTACATGTAGGCATGCATTGCACCCTCGAGTTATGAGCCATGATTTCAAAGGATAGCTTTTGTTTCCAGACAGCCAACCTCTGGGTTTTCATAGTGACTTAAACATTGTTGGAAAAGGTACCATGGACTGCTGTAAAATGAAAGCATCATGACTAAAACCAGAAGGCATAAGTTGTAAGGTGTAGGTGGTTTAGAGGAGATCTGAGGATTTCTTTTCAACCAGAGAATGGCAGAAATATTGAATATGATGCCTGAGAGGCTGGTGGAGGCAAATACTCACAACATTTGAGAAGCATCTGGATGAGCACTTAAAATGGTAGGTTATGGAGCAAGTCCAGGTAAAGGGGATTATTGTAGTTTGGTGTTTGCTGGTCAGCATAGACATGGGAGGGCTAAAGGGCCTGTTTCTATGTTGTATAATTCTACGACTACTGCCAAGATACTGACCATTGACTTGCTTCATTATTCCATATGGCTGCATCCCAGATGTATTTTGAGAGAGTTTTGCTTGTTGTACACCTGAGAATTGGCATACCTAAAGAGTGACATACTTGCAGTCAATAGCACCCTGCACCATAAGGAAGCCTGTAATCAAAGTCCCTCTGCATAATTCTTATGTGTACAGTCTGTTTATTTCAATCTGTGATACCTTTATATATATTTGCATAGCCATCATGCTCACAAGACTCTTTAAATGGGATTACTTACGAGCTGCCTGATTGCTAACTTCCAGGTTACCATACAAGCATAACGGGCATAATTTCATCGGTGCATTGCCTACTATCCTTGAGAAACCATGTGTTTTCCCCACCAGTTTGAGAGAACAAAATGCATTCAAATGACTTGGTCACAGTTGCCTTGCTTTTGCAACAATGTACAGCAAACTGAGAGATGATCGAAATATTACTGCTCCAAGGAACCAGGAGCATGAATATTTGCAGCCACTGGTAATGTCATTCTTGCCTTAGTTGTCCTGAGGCTGCAGTTGTAACTGTAGCAAATAGCAGATTTCAGTGAGGATCTTTATAGTGAAACAGAAGCATCTGTCAAACCGTTCTTTGATGATGTTTAGGTAGAAGCATTATTCCTGAACAGCTCCAGGCAGATATGGTCTCTGCTGAGAGCCCTTCACCCCTTCTTATTCTGCTTTCCCTCCTCTTTGCCCCATTTTTATATGCATGGTTATGCTCGAAACATTAGTGTAATAGTGCAGGCTAACTATGACCTATCTGCTTCGTTGTACATCAGGTCTGGACATTGTTACCCATGACCAGATGTACACAGTGTCAGGCAAAATCTACCACAATCTGCTTGCGTTATTCTTGCTATCCATGCTGGAAAGTTAAAATCCCCTACCATAAACACCCTATTATTCTTACAGATAACTGAGATCTCCTTACAAATTTGTTTCTTAATATACTGCTGACTAAATCCTCCCGAGCAACTCTAGCAAATTGCCCTGCCAGTATTAGTCCCCTTCCAATTCAGGTGCAATCCGTCCTTCTTATACAGAGATTCTACCATCAGCTTAATCAGTAATGTCAGCTGCTACAATCTGAGGTACAGGCAAGTTGGGATTCAGGCATGGAATCTAAATCTGGACAAATTAGGACATAATACTTGCATTTAATTTTGAAAAGAAACAACTTCCACAATTTTGACAAATTCCCAAAACCATCTCTGAAGAAAAGAAAGCCCCATAAAATATATTGCAGCAAACATTGGATTTATATCAATGTACCTGTCGCACAATGCTGTAGTCCTTCAGGGCAAGCCTCAAAATTGTCTGTAACTCTCTTTGTTCTACATCATTCAACATGATTTTCAAGTTTCCCTGCAGGTCTTATGGCAGTCAAAAAATTAGCATGTCAAAGGAGCTGATCGTCACAGATCAAAGGGTCAGGTTATAAGGTTGAATGTTTACAGCTTCTACTCAGTTTTTTTTATTCAGTACTGTTCCATATTTCACATTCCCCAGTATGGAACTGAATAATTAAATGACTTTCATCTTCATTCTCTACAGAGAGCAACCACAGCCAGCAGCAAAAGCTCCAATTCTGACAAGAAGAAAATAGGTTTGAATTTAATTAGTTGCTGAAGTTATTTGGGGGAATTTTATGTTCATCAGGTTAAGAGAAGCTAATGAGTAAAGACTGGAACATTTCTCACATTAGGAATATAACATCAGTAATGAATACTTCCCCATCAGGTATGATATGAAGACCACTTCTATTTTTTCTGGACTGTGGATCAAAAAATATGAAAAAATAACTAATTTAAACCAGGGAAACTATGGAAGATGATGTTCACAGTTTTAAACAAGTTACCATAATGGTTGGAGCTACAATGTTGCCTTATTCACACAGTGGGGAGGATACTAGACTCCTCAATTTCCGTGGTGCATATCCACGGCATCTGTGCTCTGTGATTTTTTTTCAACCAGGACCAGTTGCAGGAGTACTCGACATAGTAACAAGTTCTTGACTGGCTTCTGAACAAAAGGCTACAGCTTTGTGTTTGTAAAAACAGCAGAAACATTGAGGCTGTGAAGGACTTTTTCTCTCCCTTGTTTGAGTTGAGAAGGAAAAGAAAACTGCAAGCAGCTAGCTAGCAGTGAAAGAGGTAGGTGTGCGTTGCCTCCCAGGTGTCAGGATCAAGGATATCTCAGAGAGTGTGCAGAATATTCTCAAAGGGGAGGGGGACCGGCAAGAAGTTGTTGTACACGTTGGAACTAACAATATAGCAAGGAGAAAGGATAAGATTCTGAAGGGAGAATATCGGAAGTTAGGCTGGAATTTAAAAAGGAGGTCATCGAGGGTAGTAATATCTGGATTACTGTCATTGATGAATGAGCGGTGCTCCAAAAGCTAGTTTCCTTCCAATTAAACCTGTTGGGTTATAACCTGGTGTTGTGTGATTTTTAACTTTGTACATCCCAGTCCAACACCGGCATCTCCAAATCATGAGCTAGTGAGGGTAGGAGTAAGAGGCTAGAGCAGATGAATGCATGGCTGAGGAGCTGGGGTATGGGAGAAGGATTAACATTTTAGGATCTTTGGAATCTCTCCTGGGGTAGAATCTCTGTATAAGAAGGACGGATTGCACCTGAACTGGAAGGGGACTAATACTGGTAGGGCAATTTGCTAGAGTTGCTCGGGAGGATTTAGTCAGCAGTATATTAAGAAACAAATTTGTAAGGAGATCTCAGTTATCTGTAAGAATAATAGGGTGTGTATGGTAGGGGATTTTAACTTTCCAAACAAAGACTGGGACTTCCATATTGTTAAGGGCTTGGATGGAGAGAAATTTGTTAAGTACATACAAGAGAGTTTTCTGATACAGTAGGTGGATGTACCTACTAGAGAAGGTGCAAAATTTGACCTACTTTTGGAAAATAAGGCAAGGCAGATAACTGAGGTGTCAGTGGGAGAGCAGTTTGGGGCCAGCAACCATAATTCTATTAGTTTTAAAAGTGATGGAAGAGGATAGACCAGATCTAAAAATTTAAAGTTCTAAATTGGAGGAAGGCCAATTTTGATGGTATGAGGCAAGAACTTTCAAAATTTGATAGGGTGCAGATATTCACAGGTAAAGGGAGAGCTGGAAACTGGGAAGCATTCAAAAATGAGATAACAAGAGTCCAGCGACAGTATATTCCTAATAAGGTGAAAGGAAAGGCTGATAAGTATAGGGAATGCTGGATGACGAGAGAAATTGAGGGTTTGGTCAAGATTAAGAAGGAAGCATTTGTCAGGTATCAACAGTAGGGATCAAGTGAATCGTGGAAGCATATAAAGGCAGTTAGAGAATCTTAAGAGGGAAATCAGAGGGCAGAAAGGGGATATAAAATAGTTTTGGCAAATAGGGTTAAGGAGAATCCAAAGGGATTCCACAAATACATTAAGGGCAACAGAGTAACTCGGGACAAAATAGGGCCCCTTAAAGATCAGCAAGGCTGACTATGTGTGGAGCTGCAGGAGATGGGGGAGATACAAAACAAGTATTTTGCATCAGTGTTTACTGTGGAAAAGGACATGGAAGATAGAGAACAAGTGGAAATAAATAGCGACATCTTTAAAAATATTCATATTACGGAGGAGGAGGTGCTGAATGTCTTAAGATGTATAAAGGTGGATAAATCTCCAGAACTTGATCAGGTGCACCATAGAACCAAATGGTAAGTTAGGGAAGTGAATGCTTGGCCCCCTGCTGAGATATTTGCATTACCCATGGCTACATATGAGGTGCCGGAAGACTGGAGGTTGACTAAAGTGGTGCCACTATTTAAGAAAGGTTGTAAGGAAAAGCCAAGAAACTATAGACCAGTGAGCCTGACATCAGCAGGGGGCAAGTTGTTGGAGGGAATTCTGAGGGACAGGATGTACATGTATTTAGAAAGGCAAGGACTGATTGAGGATAGTCATCATGGCTTTGTGCGTGGGAAATCATGTCTCACTAACATGTTTGAGTTTTTTGAAGAAGTAACAAAGAGGATTGATGAAGGCAGAGCAGTGGTTGTCATCTAAATGAACTTCAATAAGGTGTTTGACAAGGTTCCTCATAGTAGACTGATTAGCAAAGTTAGATCACATGGAATACAGGGAGAATTAGCCATTTGGATACAGAACTGGCACAAAAGTAGAAGATAAAGGGTGGTGATGGAGGATTGCAGACTGGAGGCCTGTGACCAGTGGAGTGCCACAAAGATCGATGCTGGGTCCACTGCTTTTCATCATGTATATAAATGGTTTGGAAATGAACATTGAAGCTATGGTTACTAAGTTTGCAGATGAGACCAAAATTGGAGGTATAGTGGACAGCAAAGAATGTTACTTCAGAGTACAATGGGACCTTGATCAGATGGGCCAATGTGCTGAGGAATGACATATGGTGTTTAATCTAGATGAATGTGAGGTGCTGCATTTTGGAAATGCAAATCAGGGCAGAACTTACACACTTAATGGTAAGGTCCTGGGGTGGTTTGCTGAACAAAGAAATCTTGGAGTGCAGGTTCATAGTTCCTTGAAATAGTCCCAAGTAGACAGGATAGTGAAGGCGCTTGGTATGCTTGCCATCATTGGTCAGTACATAGAGTATAGGAGTTAGGAGGTCATGTTACAGCTGTACAGGATATTGGTTGGGCCACCTTTGAAATACTACATGTAATTCTGGTCTCCCTGCTATAAGAAGGATGTTGTGAAACTTAAAAGGGTTCAGAAAAGACTTACAAGGATGTTCCCAGGGTTGAAGCTTGAGCAACAGGGAGAGGCTAAATAGGCTGGGGCTATTTTCCCTGGAGCATCGGATGCCGAGTGCTGGCCATACAGAGGTTTGTAAGGCCATAAGGGGTGTGGATGTGGTGAATAGCCAAGGTCTTATCTCCAAGGCAGTGAAGTCTAAAGCTAAAGGGCATAGGTTTAAGACAAGAGGGGAAAGATTTAAAAGGGACCTAAGGGGCAACTCTTTCATGCAGAGGGTGCTGAGTGTATGGAATGATCTGCCAGAGGAATTGGTTGAGGATGGTATAATTACAACATTTAAAATGTACCTGGACGAGTACACGAACAGGAAGGGTTTAAGAGGGATATGGGCCAAATGCTGGCAAGTCAGACTAGAGTTATTTTGGATATCTGGTCAGCATGGACAATATGGACCAAGGGTCTATATCCATGCTGTATATCTCAATGACTATCCTCCCCTCTGCAAATTCCCTTTTTGGAAGTAAAAAAGAAAAAAACACTGACAGAGAAGATGAAAAGGTAAATTCTCAACTGGAGTATGAAAGATGTATCCACAACCTCAGGTCCTCATCAAAAAGGCAAATGGAAAGAAAACATCTCCTCGATGTCTGTAATGTGGATCGGTGCCAGAACTGTTCACTGATTTTATGTTTGTTTCTTCCACCCCTGTAATATTTGAGTCTTACCTTGTCTCTGTACATGTCTCTTTGTATATGGAGGGGATTTTATTTTAAAAAGATGTAGAATGTAAGTTATAGATAGTTTAAGTTAGAAATTTGAGTTTCGTTTCTGCCATCAGTTAAAAACAATGTGATTACAATAAATAGTTGGTTTCTTGTTAAGTACATAGACCTGATGAGTGTTTTCTTTTAAACTGGGTTCATCAGTCAGGTAACTTACGAACTTTAGATACTTTGATTCAACCTTTTCGCACGTGATGATTCTGGGAAAGTCAGGCTCAATTTCCAGCACGCTACCCCAGTACATCATGACAATAGCATATAGCAACCAGGCAGGTTAAACTCCTTTACTAAACAATCTCAGAAAATCCCATTGTTTTACCAGGAAATGTTCCCATATCTACTTCCTGCACTGATTGTTGCAGTGAATTTTAAGCATACAAGAAACATCACCGACGTAACATTGTACCATCTGCTAAAGTACAGTTTCCCCCTGCCAGTAGGAATAGGGTAGTAAACTGGTAAGAGTCAGCAGCAGACCAGGAACCTCCCTCTTACTGCTGATTGGATGGGATTTTATCTGCAGTAAGATGAAAGCTGGTAGACTGGAGGCTGGGTATATCATTTATGAGCAACCCCACTTAAGGTAAATCTGGGGTCTTTCTGGGGCTTCTGAGTCTGGTTCCAGCAAGACCCTAGACTTATCTTTAAGTCTGTGCTCCATCTATGTCTCCTGTTCAGGAATGCTTGCAGTCCCACCAGGGTCATTGGTTCTGTTGGAGCAAGAGAACTACAGACCTTCTACAAAGCTGATTACTCTTGGAGGTGGGATGGCCCACCTTGAACTAATTAGCTGTCAAATAACTATTAAATGGTGTGGAGTGAGCCAGCCACACAGAGTTGAGCTCAGCACTGATTTATATGTTGGGAGGTGCTGCAGGGATCTCACACCCAGCGTGAAATTCAGCCTGATGGACATAATTGCAAAACTTAGTCATTTTCCTTTATCTTTCTTTCTAAGTTTAAGCAAATTGTTTCCTTCCAAATTTGTAACTTTTAAGATAGCTCTTTTTCCAGGCCATTAAAGCATAGTATAAGTGCAAACCAAACTTTTAATATTTAGGGACAGAGAAGATTGTCAGTCACAGGTGAAGTATTGGTGAACGTTGATCCAATTTGTATTATCATGATTTACAGCAATAAAAAGAAAATCTATTCTAACCACTTTAACAATTATAGCACAAATATATTTGAATTTATATGGTACCTATAATTTAATAAAATGTCACAAGCCTTTTCAACAGGTGTATTGTTGCGCAGGTTAATGTTCTGAATAGGTTAATGTCCATGTTATGTTGGCCGGACACAAGGACTTCTGTGCTAACCTTTGGAGGGAGTAGATGTACCTATACTAGCTGTCTGAAATCCTAGTATTTATGCTTGAGCAAGTGTACGTGTACTTATTGCTATTATAGAACAAACATTCCATATTTTGAAGAATGGTATCTTTTCTGTCGATACTGTACAGTGATGCGTCCTCTATCAATTATCATTAGATATGCTCAAGAGAAAGCAACGAGAAAGGGGGATTGGAGGTATAAAACTTCCTCAAACAACCCTTATCCAGCACCACATATGGATTGAGGGAGAAAACATGATAAAGTACCAGGAGTCCAGAAAAATGCCACATTATTACAACAGTGTGGATCTGAATGTATCATTTTAAGGAAAAATCCAGAAGAAAACAAAAAATGACAATAAATTTAATTTACTACTTTAAGAGCATTGCCATTTTAAGAAGACAGTTGAAATGTGCCTCCCAACAGAGAGAGTTAGCAGCAGGAGTGGAAGCAACAAAAAGACAAGCTCAGGACTTCTGAGACAAAACTTTGTTCAGAAACTGGTAGACCTTTCTTAGGCAAGAATGTCAGTTAGAAAGAGAGAGTGAGAGAGACAGACAAACCAACATGGTGGCTCAGTGATTTGCACTGCTGTCTCACAATGCCAGGGAGCCAGGTTCAGTTCCACCATCAGGTAACTGCCTACGTGGAGTTTGGACATTCTCTCCATGTCTGCATGGGTTTCCTCAAGGTGCTCAGGTTTCCTCCCCTTGTCCAAAGATATGCAGGTGAGGTGGATTGACCATGGGAAATTCAGGGATATAGGGTCGGGGGGTTAGTATGCTCTTGAGAGTGTCAGTGTGGACGCGATGGGCTGAATGGCCACCTTCCACACTGTAGGAATTCTAGGTACACTTTGAAAATACAGAGAGCTTAGTGTAGGTAACTCTGTAAGGAGCAACTAAAGCCTACAAATAGTAAAGTTAGAGGTATTGAAGTGAAAAAGAAACAATGTTATGAAAATTGGTGTGAAGACCAGAAAGGGAAGCCAAAGGGGGGAGTGTAAAAATGAGTTCTCACCTCTGACAACAAGCATTGGTGTCATCAATGTTAGGTTCCATGGTCTCAGCTGCAAGAAACTGTGAAAGGGTCAGAAAAGAAATTTGAACCAGAATTCAGAAGGCCAGAGAGTTTATATAAACTGAAAGCAAGCAAATTTAAAGAAATTTAGAGGAAGAGGCTAATAGAAGAACAAAAATCAGGAACATGAAAGATATAAAAGGATAAGAACTCAGCAATTAAGCTGTAATTTTGATGGGAAGATTTATAAAGGCTGCATCCAGGGAATTTGTTTTTAAATTTGTATATGAGAAAGTGCTTGGTATTCTCGACAGTAAAAGGCAGAAAAACGTCCAATTTAACCAGGAAGAGATGAAAACTCTATCTTGGCTGCAGAACTCCACTTAACCCACCATTTAATAGTTGATCATTAAAAAAGGTGGTGAAATCCTGAAAGAGGCACAAAACCCCAGGGCGAAGTACAGAGATCAGTATTGCAAAGAATTAATGACTTAAAACCCTGCAAAGCAGTAAATTACAAAAAAAAACAGCCAGTAATGCAATTTAAAGCTTGATTCCAGAATTCAATGCAGAAGTATAGAATTTTTAAAAATACCAAATTAAAATGACTGGCAAAGAATGCTGCACAGAGTCTAACAAGATCTATAATAATTGAATTTAAAACAACATTCATGTGTACAAGAGTAGAAAATGAAACAGCAGATTATAAATAATATTGCAATGATACAAAGATTTAAAACAGCTTTTCAGCTTTATTGAGATAATAAGAACATTAAGAAGAATGGAAAAAGATAGAATACTTTCCAGCAAATTCGAGATCAGAGAAACACCATCCAGAAATTTCATTGGACTTCATGGATGTGATCATTCTGAAGATACAGCACTGAGTCAAAATCAAACACTAAGTGCAAAAGTTGGATACAATTCCAAAGCTGAGAAAAGGAAGAGGTTACACACAGAAATAGTTGAATATGGGACAGCAATCACCTTAATAAAAAAAGTAACTGAAGAATTCATAGGAGAAATATGTGATCCCAATGATCTGAGCTTCATAGCACATGTTTATGTTAATGGATATCCTGTTAAGTTTAAGCTTGGTAGAGGTGTCATAGTCACTATCCTAGCAGACCAGTTGTCATGGCTGAAAAAAACAAGCTATTGCTGACAGAGATGAGACCCTGTGGCATAGTTGGAAGAACTGTCAGAAATATAGGAATGCTACAAGTTCCACTATAATGTCACATGTATAAAAGAGCTGAAAATGTGCACTTTGTTCACAATCAACCAGGATTACATTTGACTCAGCATGCATGTCACAACTTCAAGATAAGATGGAGTTTGCCTGCTTTCCAGAAAACAACTGCTCCAGAAACAAACCATTGTTGATCTGAGAGCCAAATCAGCCAAAAGCAGACCAGAAATGATGCAGCAATTTAATTAGGATCTTGAGAGTCATCAGCTTTGGGCAGGTGACAAAGACAGCATTGAGGCCCATGAATGAATGCATGGCGAGTGATTGCAAATTGGTACAAGTGAAACTAAGGGCAGCAGATTTACAAGTGAGCTCCTGTTTACACAGTAGAGGAAGTGGAACCCTAGCCAAACCCCCAGTTACCACCATGTTTACACAGTAGAGGAAGTGGAACCCTAGCCAAACCCCCAGTTACCACCATGATAGGAGCTTAATTAAACATATATGTACAACTTTGCAGACGTTCTTTCAATCTGTTTATTTCCATAGATTTAATAACAAAATGACTTAATCATATTGACATAACTCCACAAAGGCCGGTATCTCATCACAAAGTCACTCTTTATTTACACATGCAGAGTCCTTGATACTGATCTAGCTCCATCAGAGTCAGATCTGAGAGAACAGGATGTTTAACTCCCCCGTTCTTATCTGTCAGCTAAGACTCCCTGATTGGACCAGATTAACAGCCCCAGTCAGGGAACTCATATTCAATGAGTCCAGCTAGCTGACCCCATTACAACCACTATTCTTATTTCATTGCAAGAGCACAATAAATTCAGAGCTCACTTGAAGCATAACAGAATGGCCTATACGGATTGATGTAATATCTCATACCCATTCCACATTTCACAAAATTTATAAACAAATGTCTTTACAGTGGCAGATCCTTTCTCAGATGAAAACAAATAATATGTAATGGCAGAATGTGGTTTGAATTATGATTCCACTCCACAATCTACATGAATAGCATATGCAACATCAGTAACATCTGGCAGAAGTTCACATAATTGCATATATGCACAAAAAAGAAAATAAAGAGCCAAGGCTTCAATATTATATCTCAATCCCAATGAGAACAGAATGCAGTGGGGGAAATCAAGAGAGATGAACTCTTCCACTTTGAATTCACGCCTTTTCCTAACCTGACTAGAATGTTTTCAGTGCCCTATGAGATCTTGCCACAAATGCTGCTTTGGAGTTGACATTTAAAGCAATGAGGAAGTGTCATAATTGATGATAACAGTTAAAACAATTTCTGAGTTTCAAAAGACACTTCAATCTGCTTGAAAAGAGGGAGGAAATTAAGTCAAAGAGATTCTTAAACTCTTTCATGGATCCTCAGATCATTTTAACTTAACCAAATAATTTTGTTTACTTTAATTCAAACTTTCTTATTTTTTGTGTCCTGGTGAGAGGTGGTAAGTAAATCAGAGGCCTTTGTTTCAGTTCCTGGACCTGACCAAATTAACCTTCAGATGAACTGGAGCAGCTGACAAGGTTGGAGATACAGTACTGTTTTGTCTGCCTCCCTTTCAGGATTTGGAGATGCCAGTGTTGGACTGGAGTATACAAAGTTAAAAATCACACAACATCAGGTTATAGTCCAACAGGTTTATCTGGAACCACTAGCTTTCGAAGCGCTGCTCCTTCATCAGGTGACACACAATCACCTGATGAAGGAGCAGCGCTCCGAAAGCTAGTGCTTCCAAATAAACCTGTTGGACTATAACCTGATGTTGTGTGATTTTTAACTCTCTTTCAGGGTAATGTTTGCACTGAAGGACAATGAGTTAACTATGAGATTCTGCTGAAGTTACAAGTTTCATTGGGAACAACACATATATATATTTTACAACCATAATAAAGGAAGGGATTAGCAGTTAATGACTTAAAAACCAGATAATGAAAGGAGATGGACTCAAGTACTATTTAAATCTATGGACTGAAGAGTTGTGAAAGACTGGCCTTACCAAAATTGCTTAGAAGTAGGAAATAGATAATAAATGAATGTCAAGGATGAGCCCATAAATTGTCAATCCAGATGAAAAGTTTGGAATATTGCCAAAATTAGAGAGCTAATGGTCAGACCAGCAGTAGGAACATTGTGTAAATGTGAACAGATATCATCATACCATAGTAGGTACTGCAGTCAATCAGTGAAAATGGTCAAATTTGATCAAGTCCACCAAGAGGCCGATAACAACATTGGAAGATCAGCAGAGGCATGATTACAAGTATTAAATTAGGAATGTGGCTTTTAGCCCCTAAGAGGACAGAATCCTGATTGACATAACTGTAGTTGTCACTAACTAGTTATTGCTAAATTTAAGCCTTCTGAAAGGATTGTGGATAATTGAATGAAGTGATTGTGAGTTGTTAGGTATTTGTCTCTCTAAGTATCTGAGCAAGTCATGTATTTGTAATTCTACGGTCAAAAACTGGATGTTGGGGGATGGGGCGTGGTCTTTGAGTAAGGAAAAGAAGCCCTTACAGTTTTCTGATAAACTACAAAGGGACACTCTGATAAACTACAGTAGGTGATATGGCTGAACAGGTGACATGCAGACAAAATGCAAAGGAGGAAAAGCGATTGTCACGTGACATTTTAGAACTATATTTGAAAGAAATTAAAGCCAAGCCAAGTTTGAGAAAAGGAGATAGCTATCTCAGTGGATCCATTAGGGTGGGTCAAAAGATAGATGAATAGCCTCAAAAGAAAAGGCATATTGTTGTTTGGATACAACCATCAACACGGTGAGGATCAGTATAAAAACAGCACATGGAGACTTTATGAAAGCAAGCCTCAGACAGGGAAGTGGTAGTTCACCATTTAATGAAAGACTGGAGGAATTAAAAACAGAAAGGATCACCAAAGAATGAAAACATGAATAAACTGAGAGTTATTATCAAGGCCAAGTCTATAAATGGGAAGAAGAGAAAAGAGTTATACAATGAGATTAATTCATAGGTGCAAGACTTGAAGATGATGGCATAAAGGGGGCCTACCATCAGATAAAGGAACAAAGTAGAGAGCGGTCCAATTACATTAGGTGTGCCAAACAAATTGGGCATTTGCAGAACAGGTAAACAAGGTATGATCAACTTACAGAAGAAAGGAGATGATGGCGCACCTTTAGAGTATGGGGATATCCCGACAGCAGGAAGTTGTCTGATGCCGATGGACCATTTATTTAATTAAGCCAAAGTTTGGGGTGGCACACCAATGATAGGGATGGCATTGCCACCAGCCCCATTACTACACCACATAGGAGATTATATGTCATTGCTGAATGAATGCACCATCCATCAGCAGTTATTCCTTTCAGCCCAGATGGGAATGTAATGGTCTTTATACAATATATGGAAAGTTAAGAGATATAGATGGTTGGAACAATGATGAGATAAAAAAAGACTTTGGATGTAGTCTCTCAGAGAGCGAGAGTATCTTTGGATAGCCTTGTGAAAACCATTGAAGTAGTAATGGGAATGGATGACACTTCTGAATTAGTGGCAACCATGAAGGAAGGCAGACATAATCATTATGATTAGATTAGATTTCCTACAGTGTGGAAACAGGCCCTTTGGCCTAACTAGTCCACACCGACCCTCTGAAGAGTAACCCACCCAGACCCATTCCCCCTAGCTAATGCACCTAACTCTACAGGCAATTTAGCATAATCAATTCACCTAACCTGCACATCTTTGGACTGCTGGAGGAAACCCATGTAGACACTGAGAGAATGTGCAAACCACACAGGTAGTCGCTGGAGACTGGAATTGAACCAGGGTCCTTGGTGCTGTGAGGCAGCAGTGCTAACCACTGAACCACCATACCGCCCAATTAAGCAGGGTGAAAATGGAGAATATATAATCAAATGATGGGAAGGATCGTGATGAGGAATCAACTGGATAGGGAACCCAAAATCAATTGCTAATACTGTCTGACTAATAGGTTTCACTCAAGGATAAAGGAAAGGATGGAAAACTAGTGTGACCCTGGAGATCATGATATAACCAAGGGTCAACTCATACAAAGGGCTGGTCTGATGCATAAAAACACATCTAGGTCCATTCAGAAATGGAAGATCCACATCAGGACAAGCTGCAGAGTAACCACCACAACACTGAAACAAAAAGAGACAAAACCAAAGACAGTTCCTTTGAGGAATAAAGGAATCCTGTTTTAATTGTGGAAAGGTAAGACACTTAGCCCCAGATTGCCCTAAATTCTTGATGAAGGGCTTTTGCCTGAAACATTGATTTTCCTGCTCCTCGGATGCTGCCTGACCTGCTGTGCTTTTCCAGCACCACACTCTTGGCTCTAATCTCCAGCATCTGCACCCTAAAGGGGAGGTCAATGTTAGACAAATCTCAAACCTAAGGAGGAACAGTAATGGCCCTGTGCAAAACAAACTAAGTCAGGGACCTAAGTGAGCAGGAGATGATTAAAATGCTGGATGCAGCCATGCAGCATCGGAACTGCACCCCAAGATCTGAAAGAGCTTCACCCAGCCTGAGTACTTAAAGTATAAACTGTAGAGTAGATCACAGAGAGACCTGAACATTAGCCAAATGGATTTTATACTCTTATAACAAAATATTCATTATTGGTATGATCCCAACTGGTGGCAATACTGGACAATCCCTAAATCCATGCTATAACTTTTTCGACAGTTGGCCCATGCATAATCAGTTGCATTTACTGTGCATTCACTCAATACTATTTTCCTCAATTCATGTTGTGGTATTCACCAATATCCCCAAGGCCTTCAGAAACCAATGGGTACCAGAGGGATTAGAACACAGCACATAGAACAGTATAACAGAGGAATAGGTGCTTCAGCCCACTCTGACTGTGCCAGCCATGATGCTATTCTAAACTAATACCATCCGCCTGCACATGATCTGTATCCCTCTATTCTCTGCCTGTAGATTTATCTGTCTACCTCCCTCTTAACTTTGCTATCGTACCTGCTTCTACCACTTCCCCTAGCAGCACGTTCCGAGCACTCCCACACGCTGTGTAAAAAAGCCTTCCTCACTCATCTCCATCAAACTTTCCCCCGCTCACCTTAAACCTATGGCTCCTAATATTTCCACCCTGGGAAAGAGACTCTGACTATCCACCCTATCCAGGCCTCTCATAATTTTATATTCTTTTATCAGGTCAACTTTGATGCTCGAGCAAAAACAATCAAAGTTTGTCCTACCTTTCTCATAGAGGGATGGGCGTATTTTGTGGACCTCAGGAATTGCAGTACCACTCAGTCTTAAAGTTAAAAATCACACAACACCAGTTTATAGTACAACAGGTTCATTTGGAAGTACTAGCTTTCAGAGCACTGCTCCTTCATCAGATAATTAGTGCTATTGAACTCATTGAATCCAGCTTGGTATTGAATAGAGGCTTGGTCCTGTGCTGGTTATGTTTTTCTCATTCTCCCATGACATGTGAATGCTGCTGGCTGGCTAACATTTGTTGTCCACCCCTGGCTGCCCTTGAGAAGGTGGGGGTGAGCTGCCTTCTTGAACTACTGCAGTCCACCTGTTGTGGGTTGAGCCACAATGTAATTAGGGAGGGAATTCAACACATTATTTATTTAGAAGAACTGGAAACAACAATCAGTTCAACACTTCATTTTCTCTAGCTAAAGGTTTTCAGGAAATCCATTCAGACAGGTGTAAATGGAAAAATAGGTATGTCTCCAATGCCAGCTTGCACTGGAGCCATGACTGACTAGATATATGCTGCACAATTGTGAGCGACAAGTTAGCATAAAGTTAATGGTGTGGTTGATTTGGATAAATCACAAAATCAGTATTTTATAGTTGAATTAAAGTATACCACAGAGATCAACAGGCACCTGAGCACACTGGTCACAGCTGCCATTATGCCACCAACCATAACTAAAAGTCTTGGCAAGCCTACCTGCCAATGACTTAAGATCAACTGCATCTGTGGGCTCTGCATTGTCAGACATCTAGTTGTAGAGCTTTTTGTTTTGCCATCTGCTACAAGAGTATCAACAGCAAACCTTTGTCATTGAAACAGCACTCAATGACAAGCAAAGTTACCACCAACATTCTCAACTTATTTTTGCCACTGGCTTACTTCAGACATATATTGACCAATGTGTTTCCACACATGTATCGAATAACTGAGTGAAGCATTTTCATCTTTCCAACTGAATGAGTGGGAATAAATTATGCCTATCAAATGGTACCACAGAAATGAGAGTGCACAGAATTGGAGGCAATCTATTGGCATGGATTGTCAATTGGATTGGAAGTAGGAGACAGAGGGTAGGGGTAATAGGTATGTACTCAAATTGGTAGGCTGTGATTAGTGGTATCCCCTGGGATCTGTATCCATGTTACAGCTTTTCACTATACTTATAAAAGAGTTGGATGAAGGAACAGGGAGCTACCATATACTTAGGTTTGCTGATGACTCTCATACAGCAGAGTAATCAATGTAAATGAGAATAAAATGTTGCGCAAAAGGCACATTGACAGAATAAGCAAATGGGCAAAACTATGGCAGATGGAGCTTAATTTGAGCAATTTTGAGATCATCTACCATAGACCTAAGAAAAACAGATGAGACTATTTTCCAAATGATGATAAGTGAGGAATTATGAACAAACAGATTTATCGGTAGAAATGCAGAAATCACTACAGGTCATTCTGTTATAATGTGCTAATTGACTATAACACGATTGACAAATTGTGGTTGTTTCCTGATGAAGGGCTCCTACCCGAAATGTCAATTTTCCTGCTCCTCGTATAAGACCATAAGACCATAAGACATAGGAGTGGAAGTAAGGCCATTCGGCCCATCGAGTCCACTCCGCCATTCAATCATGGCTGATGCGCATTTCAGCTCCACTTACCAGCGTTCTCCCCGTAGCCCTTAATTCCTCTAGACAACAAGAATCTATCAATCTCAGCCTTGAAGACATTTAGCGTCCCGGCTTCCACTGCACTCCGTGGCAATGAATTCCACAGGCCCACCACTCTCTTGCTGAAGAAATGTCTCCGCATTTCTGTTCTGAAATGACCCCCTCTAATTCTAAGGCTGTGTCCACGGGTCCTAGTCTCCTCGTTTAACGGAAACAATTTCCTAGCATCCACCTGCCTGACCTGCTGTGCGTTTTCAGTACAACTCTAATCTTGACTCTAATCTCTAGCATCTGCAGTCCTCACTTTCACCAAATTGTGGTTGTTGTTTGGACAATGCAAACTTTCTACTGAACAGGTATTGCAATTTTCTATTAGCAACCTTCTACAGCACGATTTTCTATAGCGGCTTTACACAGCTTGATTTTCTATCACACGAGGTTGCAGAGGAACATAATTATTGCATTACAGCATCTGTATAGGAGACCAGTATAATCAAAAATGTGAATTGAATGTTTCTCTTGATCTCAAAAGGGCTGGAATACAAAATATAAATAGCTGTACAGAATTCTAATTAAACTTCATCTGGAGTACTAGTTTAGGCGACCAGACAGCAGGGAAGGTATTGGCCGTGGAAGAAGTGCAGTACAGATTCACCAAAATGATGCCAGCACTCAAAAGCCTTCAATGATGAGGACAGACCAGGCTCAAATTTCCTGGAATATAGAAGAATGAGGAATGATCTGAAATAGGTATTAAATTTGATTGAAGAAGTTGATAGGATAGGTAATGAGAAATTATTTCCTGTGATGGGGAGGCCAGAACAAATTGGAGTTCCATTGTGCAGTGTTGATTTCAGGGTTCAGTTATCCACACAAAGGGTATTGAAAATTTGAAACCTTCAACCTTCAAAATGCTGTTGACACTAGAGATCAAACAAATATTGAAAACCTGAGATTGATAGATTTTTGTTAAGGCGGGAATTGAGGCTTGTGGAATAAGGACAGGTTGATTGAGTCAAGCTACAGATCAGCCTAGATATAAATGAATGGTGAATGGGTTCATTAAGCTCATGAGCTGCCCATGGTTTTACATTCCCATGAGAATAGTAAATACAAAAATATATTAAAAGAATGAAAACAGACAGACCACCAAGTATCAATGTTGCTACTGGAAACCACATTGGCTAACCAAGCCATATCAATCCTGTATTAGAGGAGGATCCACACATATTCTCATCTTCAATGATGGGGAAGCCAAGCACATCGGTGCAAAAGAAAGGGTTGAAACATTTGTTCCCATCTTCAGTCAGCAGTGCCAAGTCAATAATCCATCTCATCCTCCTCCAGAGATCCCCAGCATCATAGATGCTATCCTCAACCAGTTCCATTCACTTCACACGATATCAAGAAATGACTGAAGATACAGTATACTACAAAGGTTATAAGCACTGTCTACTTTCTAACAATATTACTGAAGACTGGTGCATCCATGCTAAGTTGCTCAAGTATAGTTAAAACAATGACACCCACCCACAAAGTAGAAAATTGCCAAGGTATGCCTGGTCTAGAAAAAGCAGGACAAATTCAACCCAGGCAATTACTGTCCCAGCAGTCTACTGCACTACACAGCAAAGTCCCAGAAAGGGTAATTGACAAGACTATCAAGAAACAATTATTTAGCAATAAGCAGTTCACTGATGCTCAGTTTGTATTCCATCAGGACCACATTTTTGGCCAAATATGCACAAAAGAACTGAAACCAAGGGGTGAGCTGAGAGTGGCTAACATTGACATCAAGGCCACATTCAAAGCTACAGTCAATGAGAATCAGGAGCAAAGTTCTCTGTTGATTAGAGTCATACCTGGCATAAATGAAGATGTGTGATTAATAAAGATCAATCAATTTAGTTCCAAGAATCATTTCAGGAGTTCTTTAGGGTAGTGCCCTAGGTCCAACTATCTTCAGCTGCTTCATCAATAACCTTGCTTTGGTTTTGTTTTAGTACTTCATCCCATCAGAATAATCTTTGGAAAGGCTAAACAAGTGCTTAAAAACTACCTTAAATATAACAAAACAAACAAACATGTGAACAAAGAATTAATATTAGCCATTTTGCCCTTACTCTGCCATGCAATAAAGTCATGGCTGATCTGATTTTAACCTCACCGATAATTTTTTTATCTCCTTGATAAACAAGAATCAGTCTATTTCCACCTTAAAAATATTTAAAGGTATTTTGCATCCACTGTTTTTTGAGGACATGAATCTTTCTAAAAGATCTAAGGATGGAATACCCCCTCTGCACTCATAAAGCTTTTACAGTACTTAAAAACGCCCTTCAGTTGTCATATCTATGTTGGTTACCAAACTCCATCTATTCTAATTCATTTTTCCAGCACTTGGTCTGTAGCCTTAGTTCACCTAAATAGTTCTTAAATGTCTTGAAGATTCCTACCTCTACCACCCTTTTAGGCAATGAGTTTCAGATACTCATCACACTCTGAAAAAAAGGTTTCCTCAAAACCAACCTAAACTTCCTGCTCTTTAATTTAAAGTGTCCATTGGTTTCCGACCCCTCTAGTAAAAAGTTTCTCCCTATCTATTCTATCCATACCCCTTAGAACTAAGTACACCCTCAGCAGGTCCCCTTCCAGCCGTCCCTGCTCTAAGGAAAACACATCCAACCTATTTATTCTCTCTTCAGAGCTGAATCACCCCAACTCAGTCAATATCCTGGTGAATCTCCTCTGCACCTTCTCTATTGCAATCACATCTTTTCTTTATATCCCTTTTACTCGAGAAATATTGCATCATAGTACAAAATGAACTATTTTGAGGCTTCTAGTACAACCGCAGAATGCTGATGTTTGCAAAAGAACTCCTTGTGCTCAAAACATACTCCAGCAAAGAGAAAATGTAACAGTGAATCAGCAAAATATGAGCAGGGTCAAGGAACAAACATACCACCCAAAAATGGTGAAGGAAGTAAATGTTTCAAGGCAGAGCATGTAAATTGCAACCCAGCAGATACTAAAAATAGAAGATGTGATCAAGATCTCATTATTATTTATGGGACTTGCTTTGTACAAAATTGCATTTCTCAACAGTATTTTGTTGGCTGTTAATATTGTATTATGACACAAATTCCGTACCGATAAGCCTGTACCTTTAATCAATTACATAGCATCACAACCATGAGATGCTCTGGCATAAAGATACTCTCCCCACTTTCAGCCACTCAGTGTAATAGAGTCAGTGTAATCAGCTGTGTGTAAGAACAGAACCCAGACTATGTGTGTAAGCCTGCGATATTGCAACCACATAAGTAGTGTTATAAATAAATTTCAAATATCGCAATATTATGGTCATTTATTTTCCTAACGTTTCTCTCACAACAAAATTTTTAATTAACCCCTTCTGATTGCATAAAACTAAATTTAGAATAATCTGATCCCTAGTTGATACCTCAACATGCTAGTCTAAAACATCACCTTGTACAGAGTCTAGGAACCACTCTGCCTCAGTTTTGTTGCTGATTTGATTTGCCCAGTCTCTATGCAGATTAAGATCATTCATGATTACTGCAGCACCTTTGTTGCATGTATCACCAACTGTCTATTTAATGCCATTAGTTAGCACAGTGGCTGGGCAGCTGGATTGTGATGCAGAGTGAGGCCAACAGTGCACGTTCTATTCCCAAACCAGCTGAGGTTACCATGAAGGCTTCCCCTTCTCAACCTCACCCCTCACCTGAAGTGTAGTGACCCTCAGGTTAAACCACCAACAGTCATCTCTTTTGAACAAGAGAGTGGGACAATGGTGCCCTTACCTTTTAACTTACCACTGTAAGAATTTTGTCAGAAATTTTGTTATTCAAAGAAAAAAAACAATGAATGTAGGTTTGCTTGTTGTGCTGGGCAGTTCATTTCCAGACATTTTGTCACCCTACTATTAATATCCTCAGTGGGCCTCAGGCAAAGCAGTGCACCTGATTCCTGCTTTCTATTTATATGTTTGGGTTTCTTTGGGTTGGTGATATCAGTTCTGAAACTCTATCAACAAACACATCAAGTTAGACCCATCTACCACCCCCTGAGAAAAACAGGAAATAACATCACCACAGGAAATGACATCACCAACCCAAAGAAACGAAAACATATACATAGAAAGCAGGAATCATGTACACTGCTTCACCTGAGGCCCACTGAAGATGTCACCCAGTAGGGTGACAAAACGTCTGGAAATGAACCTCCCACTTCAGCGAGCAAACCCACATCCAGAACCTCAACTTGAGCTACAAATCTTCTCAAAACTCCCTAAAAAAAAATCAATCTTTGCTTTGTGTATTAGCAGATAACTGATGAGAAACAACAGACAATAAAATCTTTATTTCATTTTGGGCTTTGAAGACTTAAGAAGAATAAAGCCCTTTGGTATTTCTGATGATGACCACAAAGATTGTGACAATATTTTTCAGATTTTGGTGTATCAACTTAAAGTCTGAGTCAATTTCAGAATTCGCAGACTAAAGTTCATGTCTTACTGACAACAGCTAGGTGAACAGATTGCACAAGGTTGTTTGTACACTGATGCTGTTTTTCATTGATTGGTTGAGAATTTGCCCTTTCATTGTCTTCAAAAACATTTATTCTTTCCTCAACAGGGCATTTACAGAGAAAGTTGAGTGGAAGACTAGTTGCTCCTGGGCACTTTCTAGATTCCTCTACACATGTGTGTGTGTGTGTGTGTATGTGTGTATATATGTGTGCGTGTGTGTGTGAGAGAGAGAGAGAAAAATTTTTGATGCTTCCCTTTGCATGTTAAGTAGCACTCGGTTGCCTTCACACAAGCCATGGTCAGCTGTTCAGGAGCGAATCAAAATGCTGAAGCCAAACAATTATCCCTTTAGTTTAGAACCCATCGGCTCCATGGTATCTGCTCTGCTCTCACTGTTCCAGAAAAATGCAACATTGCACACAACTCACAATGCGCTATAGTGACATGATTTGTAAAACTGCAGCCATCTTTTTGAAGAGTGTCCTTGGTTTAAAGCTGTCTCCTCGTATTTTAGTTCATAATCAAAAAAAGGAAATAAAAATAGGTGGGCTTCATACTATTATAATTACTGATTCAGAACAAACACCTTGTATTTCTCTCCCAGCCATTTAAGCCTGCTCATGAGATTGGAAAACTGGACAATACTTCCACAAACATTTGCAAGACAATATACAAAGAAACAATATGTTCTACTAGTCAACACGGGTACAGATTGCAATTTTCATGTGCTGAAACGTTGCTTAGGTGCAGGACTGAGGACATTTGAACTTGTGACCAGCCTATTATATCAAGACTTAGAGGTGATGACTTCAGCAATTGAGCTTGTTGCAAAATTGTCTACATTCAAAATACATGAAGGAAAAGATCATTCAGTTCAAGCACCATGTTCCTGACTACCTCCTGCAGCTAGCTAATTTTCCAGGAGCAGCAAAAAATGGAGGGAAAAAGCTGAAACCAGTTTAGAAATGAGCATTATTATATTCATTTTCAATCCCTAAAAGCAGTCAAACAGGCAACAAGAGGATTCAGCAATGAATGAGTTGCCATTAATGTCAACAGATCTGACTTCTGTAACTCTAGATATCTTCCCTTACGTGAATTTTCTTCAGCCCACCTATTATTTTGAAAAAAATAACAGACTTTTCCTGATTTCCTGAGGTCAGCCAAGTGGACCTCATAGAATATGAGTTCCTGAGTGGGGTGGTTAATCTGGTCCAATCAGGAGGAGCCTTGGCTGACTGACAAGCGCGTCAGAGGTTCTGCTCACTCTGAGACCTGGCTCTGAGAAAGCTGGATCCGTGTCAAGGACTCTACACATGTAAATAAAGTGTGATATGATAATGGGATACCGGCCTCTGTGGAGTTATTTCATTTTCCACTAGTCAAGACAACTTGATATTCATTAGGAGAGAGTGAGGACTGCAGATGCTGGAGATCAGAGCTGAAAATGTGTTGCTGGAAAAGTGCAGGAGGTCAGGCAGCATCCAAGGAGCAGGAGAATCAATGTTTTGGGCATGAGCCTGAAGAAGGGCTCATGCCCAAAACGTCGATTCTCCTGCTCCTTGGCTGCTGCCTGACCTGCTGAGCTTTTCCAGCAACACATTTTCAACTTGATATCCATACTGAGCTTCCTCTATTAGTTGGACTTAGCCATGGGACAATTATTCCAGGATGTTAATTTTGATATGACATGGTATTTAGAAACACACAAGATAATCAAATCAAGTAAATACAGTTTCATGAAGTGGATATCATGCCTGATAAATTTATTAACATTCTTTAAAGAGGTAACAAGGGTATATAAAGGGGGAACCAGTGGATGTAATAAATTTAGATTTCCAAAAGACAATTGATAAAGGTACTTGATAAGATGAAAGCCCATGGCATTGGAGATAGTGTATTAACATGGATAGAACATTGGCTAATAGACTTGGGATAAAGGTTGCATTTTGAGTTTGGCAACCTGCAACTAATGGATCACCAGAGGGCTCAGTGCTGTGGCCACAATTACTTGCAGCATATGTTAGTGACTTGGATGAGGGAAGTGAGTGTACTATCACCAAGTTTGCAAATGACGCAACAATAGGTGGTAAGGCAAGGTCACAAAGAGTCTGCAAAGGGAATGTAGACAGGTTAAGTAAGTAGGCAAAAATTTGGCAGATGAAAATAATGTGGAAAAATGTGAGGTTATGCATTTTTGCAGGAAGATTAGAGGAGTTGAAAATTATTTAATACGGAAAGACAGAAGAAAGCTGCAGATCAGAAAGATTTAGAAGTCCTTTTGGGTAAACACAAAATGCTCACAATCAACTTCAGAAGGTAATAGGGAAGGCAAGTGGAATGTTGTCCTTTATTTCAAAGGGAATTGAGTATAAATCTAGGCAAGTCTTGTTAAAGCTATACAAGGCACTAGTTAGACCACACTTAGACCATTGTGGAAAGATATCCTGAGATTGCAGGCAGTCCAAATCAAGTTCAGTAGGTTGATTCCTGGTAAGGAGGGATTTTATTATTAGGAGAGATTGAGAGATTGAGCCTGAACTCATTGTAATTTAGAAGAATGAGCGGTGACCTTATTGGAACTTACAAAATTCTTAGAAGACTTGACAAGATAGTTTTGGAAACGTCGTTTCCCTTGTAGGAAAATCTAAAGATGACATAAACTCAAAGGAAGGGGGCATCCAGTAAGGACAAAGATAAAGAGGATGTTTTTTTTCTCTCAAAGAGTAGTGAATCTGTGGAATTCTTTACTGTGGAGGGCTGCCAAGGTTGAGTTGTTAAATATATTTAACAAATTTTTAATCAGGTTTGCACAACTGAGTTAAATTTTAAGATAGCATTGGTGCAGTCATTTTATTTTGCACTGATGCTAGTATTGCAGAGTGGGAATACACTGTGTGAATGATGGAAGTTAAATGCATTTGGAATGCAAAATGGGTGATATTAGGCAGATTACCTATGATTAACTTCTACTAAAGTCAATGAGAAGGAAAAATTAGGCAGTGTGTATAATGGGTAATGGTCACTGGTATGGTCACATGGGCCAACTAGCAGATTGTTTGCTCTACTGTCTGTTTGCATTGGCAGTTCACCGAATAGGGAGATGAGGGTGAATATTGCCATCGCTGGCCCAATTTAACAAAACCACAATGTCCTGTCTTGGAACTATATTGCCATTCCTTCACTGTTGCTTGGTCAAACTCCTGGGCATACCAACACATGAAGAACCCACCACTGTTGGAGAAGGCAGCACAATATAATTTTCTCCAAGGTAATTAGGACAATATATGCTGGCCTAGTCACAACATCTACACCCCATGAACAAAGCTTTTAAAAACTCCATTTAGACCAGCTGCCAATGAACAGTGCACATTGACCATCTATTACATTTAAATTAATCAAAATGATCAATGTGGGTCCCTACTTATTCTCCATGATTGCATCCAATTCTGTCTCATGTTATATTAGGAGTCAACTCCAACCTGGAGCCATTAAACTGCATGATACCAAGCTCCATTTGTTCTCAATTTCTTAATTTTGACAATATAAACTTTTACTTATGAAGCTGTCATCAATTATTTTCAAAAATACTTTGATGACGTCTCAAGGTAAACAAACTCCTGTTTCCCATGGGACAGGTTTTAATAATAAGCTCAACTGAGCATGATGTAATGTCACATTTACCATGAACAAGTCAAATGGACATTAGGACTGTCTGACAGGAAGTTGTACCAGATCCATTAATAGCTATTATAGATTAATACTGACCTCTACTGGAAAATTATTTAATAAACAGTGTTTCTCATAGGACAATCACTGCCTTCATTGTCGACAAGATCTTAACGAGATTTATGATTAATGTAAAATTAATGCCATTACTTCATTTGTCAGATTAAACAAATATGATTTCAATATAAGCTACAGTGAGTTTAAAAAATACTAGGATTGAAATGTGATGTTTATTTTGTTGCAAAATATAGTAGAATTTTTTAAATTGCCTGGAGAACAGAATTATACAGTAAACTGAGAGTGACGTATACCATTTGACATCTCAGTGGGAATAATTAGGCACAGATTCTTTTTTTTTGCAGCTTAACCTCAGATGGCATTTCCTATGCACGGAAGAATTTGCATTGCCGCATAAGGAATTGTTTGCTACAGAAAAGCACAGCCAATATTGCCCATGATAACGTAAGTGACATGCAAGTTTATTTCTTTTTCCTCTAATATAAAGCAGTACAAGACCGAGGGACACCATCTGCTGAATTATTGCTTATAATAACATTTTCTCTTCATGATTTTCCTTTTGAATTTCTTCAGGAAACTCAGGAATTCCTTGGGGAGCAGAATTTTCTTGAAACTAACCTGAAATTGACAGATAAGATAACAATTGGTGCAGTATTGACAGCTTTAATAATTATGTGTTCATGCATTGTGAAAGATCTTTTTCATTGGAAGCTTTTGCCCTCTTCTTTCTCAGGAACAAGAGTAAGCCATTCAGCCCCTGGAGAATGATCCACCATTCAATTAGATTGGGGTTTTCAGATGGTCATTTACCTCAGGGAACAGGCAAGGTACTACTTACAGTTATTTTGAAAATAATTCTTATGGGCTAAAGATCTATTTTAATTACTAGACCCAATACCACACATTGACACCGTTAGAGATTGAGATTCTGCTGCTTTCAGCTCATGAAATTCTATCCTGCCACTTGCCCCGTAATGTAGTAAATGAAAGCATATGCTTTTAGCCCTCTATCTTTTAAAAATACTTTAAATCTTCACTTTCTGTTCCAACATTTTCTCCCTCTTTCCGTTCATTTTTAGCATCTATTTCTATTTTAGTAAGTTCATTGGTTAAAGAGAAAATCAGTCCTTTAGAATTAGAATTTTAAAAAGCCCTCAGTGTTGAAACAGGCAATTCAGCCCAACAAGTCCACAACCGACTCTCTGAACAGCTTCATAACCGCACCCACTCCCCAACCCCCTCTCCCTTGTGGACTTGCATTTCCCATGGCTGATCCACCTAACCTACATATCCCTGGACACTATGCGCAATTTAGCATGGCCAATCCACTCACCCTGCGCATCTTTTATGGGTAGTACAGTGGCTCAGTGGTTAGCACTGCTGCCTCACAGCGCCAGGGACCCGGGTTTGGTTACCGCCTCGGGTGACTGTCTGTGTGGAGTTGCACATTCTTCCTGTGTCTGTGTGGGTATCCTACAGGTGCTCCGGTTTTCTCCCATAATCCAAAGACGTGCAGGTCAGGTGAATTGGCCATGCTAAATTGCCCATAGTGTTAGGTACATTAGTCAGGAATAAATGTAGGATTAAGGAATGGGTCTGAGTGGGTTACTCTTCGAAGGGTCAGTGTGGATTTGTTGGGCTGAAGGGTCTGTTTCCAGATTAATTAGATTAGATTAAATCTAATATAATCTAATCTTTGGACTGTGGAAGCAAACCAGAGCATTCAGAGTAAAATACGCAGACACGGGGAGAATGTTCAAACTCCACACAGACAGTCATTGGAGGCTGGAATTGATCCACTGAGTCACCGTGCTGAACTTCCAACATTTGGAATTATCACTTGCTGAGAAGTCTATTTTCTTTAAATGTAGAATCCCCTACCTAGATGACCAATGGAACTCTGCACATTGTAGTCTGCACTAGACTGCACTAGATTTGTTTTGAATTAACCTTTTTTTTCAGTATGATAAAGTTATGATGGCCCCAGAGTTTCCTTGCTGTAATCAGGTCCTTAAATTACTTCAAGCCAATTGATTCAGAACTTCAACATTTTGCAAAACCAATAATAGGATAGCAGTTGAGACAAAGAGGTTTATACAAAATTACACAAAATTATTAAATCTCCATCTCACTAAAATAATTTGACTATAGTACCAAGGATGATGATAAATGCTAACCTTTTTATCTAGATGACATATCCATAAATTCCAACTCAATTTGGTGGGCATTTATTCAGTAATGTGCCCAAACATAGAATATATTACGATTGGCAATTTTTTTTTATCCCTTTTGGGCAAATAGGAAAAGGTTCAAACTCATGTTCAATTTAACTAGAAATTTTCTATTCAACCTTCTGGCTACAAGGCCAAGTTTTCAGTCTCTTCTTTTCGGCATTTTAATCATATTAGTCGCTCAAGGCTGATGGCCTGATGCCAAATATAAGCAAGTTGAATAATAAAAGTTTCCTTAAAAATAGCAAGTAAGCATCAAACATTGAAATAAAAATCAGGGTAAATACCTGTGCTTTGTGAACTGCACCTCACAAAAATCAGTGTCCAGAATAATTATCCCTTGAGATACAATTGTAGATGGATTCATGAAAAATGAAAATGACACAAATTAACTTCCAGGTGGTAACTTATTGATGATGAACAATCTTTCAAAATCTGAATTTCCTAATTAGTTCCCAGGATAACCTTCATGGAGAATATAGCTCTGTATTCAAAATCAAGCCTTTAAAAATCACAGGGCATGCATATTGAAACAAATGTACACCAAAACAATCAGACATGCTTGTGGCACATATGTTACTGAAGATTTACTCATGTACCCCTTTGAAATACTAAGTAATTTCTCTTTCTGATTTAATCTTTATAAGTATTTCCCAACAGCAGCAACACAATCATTTAATACTGAACAAGTATTTGTCCGGGACAAATGCTAGATTCAAACTCATATCTTGCAACTATGAGCACTAAGAGACTATTACTTTAGGTATACAGCTAAGATAACTGACATACTGATGGATTCTTGTACTTAGTATTCAACCAATATTTGTCCCAAACAGTTAAGGTGATAACCTTACATTCCTGTCAAATAAGACCACAATGAATTTGGTCCTAAATTTGAACCCAGAATGTGTTCAGATTCTTCCATGGAAAATGGTGACATTGGATTCAACTAATGCAGTCATTTGTGGCCTGGCACAGGAAAATCTGACCATGTAACCAACCATAAGAAGCCAGCTGGCTCATCGGTGTCCTTGAACTGTTCATTGATCAACATCTGGTCTCCATGTGATTCCAATTCTAATTCCTGTGGTTGACACTTGATGTTGCCTGAAGAGGCTTGACAAATCTGTCAGTTGTGAACATCTCCACAAATATCTCTGGTAAACATGGCATATTAGGGAAAGGCTTAGACAATCTCAGCTCAGTTAAATCTAAAAACATTCCTCAAAATTTGTGCGAAGATTTGTTGCTCGGGTGCTCGTTGTTGTGGTTCTGTTCGCCGAGCTGGAAGTTTTTGTTGCAAACGTTTCGTCCCCTGGCAAGGCGACATCATCAGTGCTTGGGAGCCTCCTGCAAAGCACTTCTTTGATGTTTCCTCCGGTGTTTATAGTGATCTGTCCCTGCCGCTTCCGGTTGTCAGTTTCAGCTGTCCGCTGTAGTGGTTGGTATATTGGGTCCAGGTCGATGTGTTTGTTGATGGATTTTGTGGATGAATGCCATGCCTCTAGGAATTCCCTGGCTGTTCTCTGTCTGGCTTGCCCTATGATAGTAGTGTTGTCCCAGACGAATTCATGTTGCTTGTTGTCTGCGTGTGTGGCTACTAAGGATAGCAGAAGAGGAACACCTATACAAGGTATTCGCCAAAAACGGATACCCGCGCAACTTCATCAACAGATGCCTAAGAGAAAGATCACGGAACGAGGACATACCACAACCAAAAGGACTAGCCACACTACCATACATCAGGAGCATCTCAGAACTGACAGCCACACTACTGCGACCCCTAGGACTCATAACGGCACACAAACCAACAGCCACGCTCAGACAACAAATCACCAGAACGAAAGACCCGATACCCAACATGAGCAAAACTAATGTAGTGTACAAAATACCATGCAAGGACTGCACAAAACACTATATAGGACAAACAGGAAGACAGCTAACAATCCGCATACATGAACATCAACTAGCCACGAAACGACACGACCAGCTATCCTTAGTAGCTACACACGCAGACAACAAGCAACATGAATTCGACTGGGACAACACTACTATCATAGGGCAAGCCAGACAGAGAACAGCCAGGGAATTCCTAGAGGCCTGGCATTCATCCACAAACTCCATCAACAAACACATCGACCTGGACCCAATATACCAACCACTACAGCGGACAGCTGAAACTGACAACCGGAAGCGGCAGGGACAGACCACTATAAACACCGGAGGAAACATCAAAGAAGCGCTTCGCAGGAGGCTCCCAAGCACTGATGATGTCGCCTAGCCAGGGGACAAAACGTTTGCAACAAAAACTTCCAGCTCGGCGAACAGAACCACAACAAAAACATTCCTACTCACTGAGAATTACTTGGATATGAGGACAGTTGACCAATAACAAGTAAAACCGCAATGTCACAGAGTCATACACAATCAGGATACAGACTCTCCTCACCATCCCAGACAAACAGAATAGGACTAAAGAGATGACAGCGCTGTGGCATATAATCAGATGGAAGAGGGTCTGGGTGTCATCCACATTGACGTTAGGTTCTAGATGTACCAAAGCTTTAGGTCGAACAAAGTTCTTGATTGTTTGTTGTCTTTTCTCCTCAATTAATGAATCAGTATCCTTCTATTGATGGAAGCTAATATATAGAATGGTCTCAAAATGGAATACTTCATGTGCACTGCTGCCACTTGAACGTGATCCATTGCTGGAAGAGTCCTGAAAAGCATTTATGTTGGATTGGTATGTGTCAATAGATTCAGGAACAGATTCTGCAGGTTAGAAATGGAAAATGTAACCTTATGTTTAAGAAAGGAGAGATGAATCAATTTGATAAGCAGGTTCTTGGAGCTATAGACAGATGAGGAATGGGCGCATTACTAGTGCAAACACTAATTAACCATTACAAACATAAGTAGAACAGGACTTCACCAGAAATGTCTTCCCTCAGGTTCCAACTCTATGTGACCTGACACCACTGATGATCCAGGTTAGATATTACTACATAGCTATCGATCCATATATTACACCTCCACTCAAATTATCTCTACTCATAAACTGTTTACGTCACACACTACAAATTAATTAAACTGTTATGTTCTTCCTTCGTCTGCCCTCCTCCTATCTCAGTCCTTTCCGTTGTAGTAATAGGACAGAGAGTATGGAAAAAGTCAGGAGTCTAACTTCAGGCACAACAGGTAACGGAACAAGTATGACAAGGGGGGTAGTCAACACAGCACTGAGGATGTTGTGCTTAAATGCACACAGTATATGAAACAAGGTGAATGAGCTTATAAAGCAGGTTGAAATTAGCAGATACGATGTCAGTGGTATCACAGAGACATGACCATAAAGCGATCAGGAATGGGAACTAAATATCTAAGGATAAACAACCTATTGAAAGGAGAGGCAGATGAACAGAGTGGGGTGAGGTCTTATTGTAAAAAAAAAAATTAATGATGAAGGGCTTATGCTCAAAACATTGATTCTCCTGCTCCTCGGGTGCTGTGCACTTCCAGCGCCACAATCTTGACTCTGATCTCCAGCATCTGCAGTCCTCACTTTCACCTAGTTGATGTCAACCCAACTGTGAAGCCTCTTCCAAGGATGCCTACGTTGAAGAAGTTCTCCTCCTCTCTTTACAAGGACCTCAGTGAGTCTCTATCTCTCTTACTGCACTCTCCAGGTCATCTCCTCTGCCCTGAAGCTCTTCAGCTACGTCCTTAAGCAGACTCACTACCACAGCCACATCTCCTCCTCAGTGCCTGCCAATGGAACCAAATGATTCCACATGAACTCTGATTCCTCATGAAGGGTGCTTGTCCGAAACGTCCACCCTCCTGCTCCTCAGATGCTGCCTGACCAGCTGTGCTTTTCCAGCATCACACTCTCAACTCAACTATTGAAGTGTGGTGGAGGCAAGTTAAATTGTGGCTTTCAAAAGAATATTAAATAATTTATTAATAATATCAATATACTATAATATTGATTTATTAATAATGAATATTTGCAGGATTATGAGATAAAGACAGGGAATGTAGCTGTAGGGAACCAAGAGAGTCAGGCTAAGGCAAATATCTTCTTTTCTCTATTGCATCCATACTACAAGTCGAGAAGTGCTGAAAAAATTTAACAAAAAATGTCAAGTACATGATCCTACCACTTACCTTACAATTGGCTGCGTCCAGATGAAACACAATGAAGTACACTGGATACTAAAAAAGCCTGAAAGTCCTGACAACAACCTGGTGATAAGAAAACAAAGGGCTCTGAATGCTGGACATCTGAAACAGTCAAAAACAAAATTTGCTGGAGAAACTCAGCAGGTCTGGCAGTATCTGTCAACAGAAAACAGAGTTGACATTTTCAGTCCAGCGATGCTTCTTCAGAACGTTCTGAACCAAAACGCTTCACTACAAATCATCTAGTAATTTATGCTCACAGGATATCTCTTCCTCAACATATGTTGCTGGATAATTTATTCATTAAAAAAGGCATACACATTTAGCTAGCTGTTATTTTGCGAGCAATGTCTGGGCTGTAGTACTTCAGACAAAGTAGAACACCAATAAACTTTAAAAATAAACCTAGAAACTTTGCTTGCCCTGACCAACCTCCAGGGGCCCCTTAATGGCTACCCTTTAAACTACTGGATATTGGCTACAAACAGCAAAGGAAACAGTCTAACATGCAGAAACCATGCTCCACACATAGAAATATTAACAATTGAAATCAAAAATCCAATATCTAGCCTCAAGGCCTCAACTTGCCTGTTTGGAAGGGATTGTTGATCCTCTTAAGATTTGTCTGAAGATTCAACAAGAGACGGCAAAATGTCTACCAGACTGGTTTCCACAAGCCACCTACTTTTCAAGGGACAAACAAGCCAAGTCACCTCTTGGTTCCTTATAAACCTTTTCACTACCCATTAGGTTCAAGTCAGAAGTGTATTACAATAGTCACCTGAAACGACAACACTCAAGAGGTTCAACTTCTTCCAGGATTGATCTGCGACCTTGATTGGAACCTCTGACACTGTCTGTAATATATATGCACCACAGGAGATACTCAAGTTTTGCTCTTATTTCAAAAGCATCTATTAGCCCTGTCTGTGACCTCTACCAAAATAAAAGGAATGAATGATATTAATACAACAGAATATTATGACCTCCAAATCACAAACCATAGTGGTTTTTACACGTCATATTTCCTTCATCCCCACAGAGTTAAAATCCTGGAATTTCCTAACATCCTTGTGGGAGTTTCAGCATTCCAAGAATGGCAGCAATTCATGAAGGCCTGACATCAGTTTTCCAGTGCATTTAGAGTTGGGTAATAAATGAGCCACAATCCTAATAAACATATTTTTAAAACTGTTATAGGAAGCAAATATGCTTTAACATACTTGAATTCTTTGATGCATATCAGCACTATAATATGGTTTTCAATGCTCACCATTATTATGTCCTAACATGATTTTTTAAAATATATATTCAAAGTTCCATTACAGAATGGATCACTGTTTGTTGAACTGCTGGCGCAATGGACACAGGAAAGCAAAATCTCCAGGGTTAAGTGTTGATACCATTAGAAAGACTGAACTCTGCAAGGGCACACCCACCCCACCTGATATCTTCATTCTCTTGAAAAATAAGTAACTGGTGTTAAAAAAATAATTTACAGTTTACTTATTTCAGCAATTGTATTAATGTGACACTAGTTCCCAGCTAAAACTTTAGATTAGATTAGATTAGATTACAGTGTGGAAACAGACCCTTCGGCCAAACAAGTCGACACCGACCCGCCGAAGTGAAACCCACCCATACCCCTACATTTACCCCTTACCTAACATTACAGGCAATTTAGTATGGCCAATTCACCTGACCCTGCACATCTTTGGATGGTGGGAGGAAACCGGAGCACCCGGAAGAAACCCACGCAGACACGGGGAGAACGTGCAAACTCCACACAGTCAGTCGCCTGAGGTGGGAATTGAACCCGGGTCTCTGACGCTGTGAGGCAGCAGTGCTAACCACTGTGCCACCGTGCCGCCCACTATTGCAATAGATGTTTTGTTTATATTGTTTCTGACAATAAAATATAGAATAATGTATTAAAATCCCTTAAAATGGCCACCCAAGTGGACTGGGCTGTTAAGAAAGCATACAGTGTTTTGGCTTTCATTAACAGGGGGATTGCGTTTAAGAGTCGTGAGATTTTGTTGCAGCTCTATAAAACTTTGGTTAGACCACACTTGGAATATTGCGTCCAGTTCTGGTCGCCCTATTATAGGAAAGATGTGGATGCTTTGAAGAGGGTTCAGAGCAGGTTTACCAGGATGCTGCCTGGACTGGAGGGCTTATCTTATGAAGAGAGGTTGACTGAGCTTGGACTTTTTTCATTGGAGAAAAGGAGGAGGAGAGGGGACCTAATTGAGGTATACAAGATAATGAGAGGCATAGATAGAGTCGATAGCCAGAGACTATTTCCCAGGGCAGAAATGGCTAACATGAGGGGTGATAGTTTTAAGCTGGTTGGAGGAAAGTATAGAGGGGATATTAGAGGTGGGTTCTTTACACAGAGAGTTGTGAGAGCGTGGAATGCGTTGCCAGCAGCAGTTGTGGAAAGAAGGTCATTGGGGACATTTAAGAGACTACTGGACATGCATATGGTCACAGAAATTTGAGGGTGCATACATGAGGATCAGTGGTCGGCACAACATCATGGGCTGAAGGGCCTGTTCTGTGCTGTACTGTTCTATGTTCTATCATTTTGCCTTCACTGAATAATTAGTCCCAAAAGCACTTGAAGCATGACAATGTATCTCCATGTGGTATTTAGATACAAATATATATTTGTCTCATTTGAAATAAAGTAATTTGAAGACATGTCTGCAGATTTAAACAGTATCTATGTTTAGCTTTATGCTTGGGTTTGGTGGAATGTACCATTAGTCTAGTTTGGTACCAATGACATAAGTAGGGAAAGGGAGAAGGACATGAAAAGAGAATATAGAAAGTTAGGTTGAAAACTGGAAGGCAGGATGAGTAGAGTAGTAATCTCAGGATTGCTACCAGTACCACGTACTAGTTAGGCGAGGACAATAGACAGCGAATGCAGATGAACATGTGGTTGCAAGGCTGGTGTAGGAGGGAGAGCTTCAGATATGTGGGTCATTAGGATACCTTTTGGGGAAGGTGGGACCTGTACAAGGAGGATGGATTGCACCTGAACTGGAGGGGCACCAATATCCTGGGTGGGAGGTTTGCTAGAGTTCTTTGGGAGGGTTTAAACTAGTCTGGCCGGGGGGGTGGGGGTCGGAACCTAAGCTACAGATCAGATGATGGAGTAGGTAGGGAACAGCCAGATATAGCATGCAGAGAGTCTGTGAGGAGGGATAGGCACTTGATAGGGCAAAGGTGCAGTCAGTGTGATGGATTGAGGTGTGTCTATTTTAATACAAGAAATATCAGGAATAAGGATGAAACTCAGAGCATGGATCAGTACTTGGAACTATGATGTTTGACCATTATGGAGACTTGAATATCACAGGGGCAGGAATGGTTGTTGGGCATTCCAGGGCTTAGATGCTTCAAAAGGAATGATGGTTGTGGGGGGGAGGATAAAAGAGGTGGAGGGGTGGCATTGTTAATCATGGATGGTATCACAGCTGCAGAAAGTGAGGTTGTCGAGGAGGGTTTGTCTACAGAGTCAGAATGGGTGGAAGTCAGAAACAGGAAACAAGCAGTCACTTTATTGGGAGTTTTCTACAGGGTCCCCAAATAGCAACAGAGACACTGAGGAGCAAATTGGGAGGCAGATTTTGGAAAGATGCAGAAGTAACAGGGCTGTTGTCATGGGTGACTTAAACTTCCCTAATATTGACTGGAATCTCCTTAGTTCAAATAGTTTGGATGGAGCAGTTTTTGTCAGGTGTGTCCTGAATGGGTTCCTGATGCAACATGTATGTAGGCCAACTAGAGGACAGGCCATATTGGGTTTGGTACTTGGCAATGAACCATGCCAGGTGTCAGATCTCTCAGTCGGAGAGCATTTCAGTGATAGTGATCACAACTCCCTTAACTTTTATATAATCATGGATAGGGGTAGGAGCAGATGGTATAGGAAAATATTTAAATGGGGGAGGGGGAATTACAATTCTATTAGACAAGACTGGATCACCTAAATAAGAAACAAATGTTCTCATGGAAATGCATGACAGAAATGTGGAGGTTATTTAGGAAGCCATGCTGGACAGGTTTGTCCCACTGAGGCAAGGAAGGGATGGTAGGGTGAAGGAACCTTGGGTGACAAGGGATGTGGGACATCTAGTCAAGAGGAAGAAGGAAGCTTACTTAAGGTTGAGGAGGCAAGGATCAGACAGGGATTTAGAGTGTTACAAGGTAGCCAGGAAGGAACTGAAGAATGACTTAGGAGATCTAGAAGGAGGCATGATAAAGCTTTAGCTGGTAGGATTATGGACAACTCTAAGGCATTCTACACTTACGGGAGGAACAAGAGGATGTCCAAAGTGAGGTAGGGCTGATCAGGGATAGTTGAGGGAACTTGTGCCTGGTGTCGGAGGAAATAGGGAGATCCTTAATGAATAGTTTGCTTCAGTATTCACAACTGAGAGGGACCTTGATATTTCTGAGGACAATGTGAAACAGAGTGATATGGTAGAACAGGTTGATGTTAGGAAGGAGGATGTGCTAAAATGTTTGAAGAACATAAGGATAGATAAATTTCCTGAGCCAGACCAGATATACGCTAGGGTACTACAGGAAGTGATGGAAGTGATTGCTACGCCTTTGGTGATGATCTTTGCATCCTCATTGTCCACTGGAATAGTGCCTGATGATTGGAGGGTGGCAAATGTTATTCCCTTGTTCAAGAAAGGGAATAGGGATAATCCTGGGAATTACAGACCAATCGGTGTTAACGTCAGTGGTGGGCAAAGTTTTTAAGAAAATTCTGAGAGACAGGATTTCTGATTGCTCAGAAGACCATCATTTGATTAGAGATAATCAGCATGGCTTTGAGAGGGGCAGGTCATGTCTCACAAACCTTATGGAATCCTTTGAGGATGTGACAATACACATTGATGAAGGTAGAGCAGTGGATGTTGTATACATGGATTTTAGCAAGGCGTTTGATAAGATTCCCCATGGTAGGCTCATTCAGAAAGTCAGGAGGCAAAGGATACAGGGTAATCTGGCTGTCTGGGTACAGAATTGGCTGGCCCATAGAAGACATCGGGTGGTGGTAGATGGAAAGTATTTAGCCTGGAGCTCAGTGACCAGTGGTGTTCCACAGGGATCAGTTCTAGGACCTCTGCTCTTGGTGATTTTTATAAACGGCTTGGATGAGAAAGTGGAAGGGTGGGTTAGTAAGTTTGCCAAGGACATGAAAGTTGGTGGAGTTGTGGATACTGTGGACAGCTGTCGTAGGTTGCAACGGGAAATTGATAGAATGCAAAACTGGGCTGTTAAGTGGATTCGTGGTGCTGGAAAAGCACAGCAGTTCAGTCAGCATCCGAGGAGCAGTAAAATTGACGTTTCGGGCAAAAGACCTTCATCAGGAAAACAGGCAGAGTGCCTGAAGGGTGGAGAGATAAATGAGAGGAGGGTGGGGTGGGGAGAAAGTAGCATAGAGTACAATAGGTGAGTGGGGAGGGGATGAAGGTGATAGGTCAGGGAGGAGGGTGGAGTGGATAGGTGGAAAAGAAGATAGGCAGGTGGAACTGGGGTGAGGTGGGGGAAGGGGAAATGAGGAAACTGTTGAAGTCCACATTGATGCCCTGGGGTTGAAGTGTTCCGAAGTGGAAGATGAGGTATTCTTCCTCCAGGCGTCAGGTGGTGAGGGAGTGGCGGTGAAGGAGGCCGAGGACCTCCATGTCCTCGGCAGAGTGGGAGGGGGAGTTGAAATGTTGGGTCACAGGGCAGTGTGGTTGATTGGTGCGGGTGTCCCAGAGATGTTCCCTAAAGCGCTCTGCTAGGAGGCGTCTAGTTTCCCCAGCTGTTAAATGGCAGATGGAGTTCAACCTGGAAAAGTGTGAAGTGATTCGCTTTGGAAGGATGAATTTGACAGGGTTAAAAGGCAGGATTCTTGGCAGCGTGGAGTAACAGAGGGATATGGGGTCCATGTCCATAGATCCCTCAAAGTTGCCACTCAAGTTGTTAGGTTTGTTAATATAGGGTATGGTGTGTTGGCTTTCATTAGCAGGAGGGTTGAGTTTAAGAGCTGTAAGGTTATGCTGCAGATCTATTGAGTCCTGGTTAGACCACACTTGGAATATTGTCTTCATTTCTGGTTGCCTCATTATAGGAAAGATATGGAAGCTTTAGAGAGGGTGCAGAGGAGATTTACCAGGATGCTGCCTGGACTGGAGGGCATACGAAGAAAGGTTGAGGAAGCTAGGCCTTTTCTCATTGGATGAGAGGTGACTTAATAGAGGTGTACAAGATGTTGAGAGGCATAGATAGAGTGGATAGCCAGAGACATTTTCCCATGGCATAACTTTAAGGTAATTGGATGAAGGTTTAGGAGAAATGTCAGAGGTAGGTTCTTTACACAGAGAGTGGTGGGTGTGTGGAATGCACTGCCAGTAGTGGTAGTAGAGTAAGGGACATTACGGACATTTAATCGACTCTTGGATAGCCACATTAGATTAGATTACTTACAGTGTGTAAACAGGCCCTTTGGCCCAACAAATCCACACCGACCCGCCGAAGCGCAACCCACCCAGACCCATTCCCCTACACTTATCCCTTCACCTAACACTACAGGCAATTTAACTTGGCCAATTCACCTAACCTGCACATTTTTGGACTGTGGGAGGAAACCGGAGCACCCGGAGGAAACCCACGCAGACACAGGGAGAACGTGCAAACTCCAGAGAGAGTTGCCTGAGGCGGGAATTGACCCGGGTCTCTGGTTCTAACCACAGTGCTAACCACTGTGCCACCATGCCGCCCATGGAAGAGAGTACAATGAAAGGCATGTAAGTTAGTCTGATCTTAGAATAGGATAAAAGGCCAGCACAACATTGATGCCGAAGGGCCTGTATTGTGTTGTATTGTTCTGTGTTCTATGTTCTCATCCCACTACTCCATGGCTCAAATATAAAGTGAAAATACTTTTTCCATTTAACTTGTGGCATTTCTGAAGCCATGGTGATTTTATATTTGAAACAAGTCTGTCAGAGATAGGTCGGGGAGACTAATGGGAACTTGTTTATATTGGGAAGTTTTTCACAAGAAAAAAAGTGTTAGAGTCATACAGCATGGAAACAGACCCTTCGGTCCAACTCGGCCATGCTGATCAAGTTTCTCAAACTAAACTAATCCCACTTGCCTGTGTTTAGCCAATATCCCTCCAAATCTTTCCTATTCATGTACCGTCTAAGTGTCTTTTAAATGTTGTAACTGTACCTGGATCTGCCACTTTCTCTGGCAGTTCATTCCACATATGAATCACCTTCTTTGAGAAAAACTTGCCCGAGGGTCCCTTTTAAATCTCTCTCACCTTAAAAATATGCCCCTAGTTTTGAACTCATCCACCTTAGGGAAAAGACGTTTGCTATTCACCTTATCTATGCCCCTCATGATTTTATAAACTTCGAGAAGATTGCCCACCAACCTCCTGTGCTCCAGTGGAAAGGTGTCCCAGCCTATCCAGCCTATTCTTAAAAATCAAATCGTACAGTCCTGGCAACATCCTTGTAAATCTTTTCTGAACCTTTCCAGTTTAATAATTTCTTTTCTATAACAGGAATCAATCCTTCCCTCTCCAAATGCATGCAAATCCTATCTTTCAGAATCCCCTCCAACAACTTACCAACTATTGACATTAGACTCACTGGTTTATGGTTCCCAGATTTCTCCTTACAGCCTTTCTTAAATAAAGGCACAACACTAGATACCCTCCAGTCCTCCGGTACCTCACCCATGGCTATAGATAATACAAATATCTCTGATAGATGCACCGTAATTTCTTCCCGACTTCCGACAACATCTTGGAATGTCCATTAGCTTTTCAGATTAGAAACTCAGGAATTCTTTTTGGTTAAGGGAAACACCCATTGTTTGGGAATAGAAGCTTCTTGGCTCCTGAGTGTGAGCATTTTACAGAAGTCTTGGCTGGAACTAGATGTGTAAAACAGGAACTTTCTTTTATTCATTCACAGAATGTGAAAGTCGCTGGCCAGGTCAGGAGGCTATCAGACTGTCAATACAAAAAATTGTAGCCATGGTTAAATCTAGCCGGATAAATGGGAACAGGAAAGGAATTCTCTTTGTTGTGGACACTATGATGGAGTGCTTTTGGAATTAATAAAATAAAAGTATATTACCATGTGTTTCAAAATCTTTAAACTTGTGTCACATGTAAATAGTTTGGTTTATTCTATTTTATCTTAACTTCTTTTGCATAATAAACCTTTATCTTATTGTTAAATCTAAATCCATAGCATTGCATCTTTGCATTTCAGCATGAGCCCATATTGTTAAAACAAAATATTATCCATCAAGCCAGATTTCAGACCAGAATCTGACTTGTGTCATAAGTGTGGATTGAAATATATCACCAAAACATAAAAGACAGCACAAATATTTCTGAACAAGTTCCAATAACTTTTGACAAATACTTTACTCTGAGAACAAGTAAAATTTTTATAAAAACATGATTTAACAGAAGAGTTCAGCATCTGGGGAATCCCTGGACAATTTCATTAATGATCTGTACAGACTAATGAAAAATTGTGACAGTGGAGCTTTGAAACTTGAACTCAAAAAATAGCATTGTTAGAATTATTGATGAGTCTTTGTCAGATCTATTAAAGTCCAAAGAAATTGGGAGTTTTGTGAAACCTATTCCAATTATGTTAGAAGCAGAATCCAGAAAGACTCACAAATGAATCCTGAGAGAAGAGGGACAACCTTATCACAGGATGGTAACAAAAAACAAAAAAAAGGCATCAGTGCTCTAAAATACACATGACAAGCCAATATAAAAAGTAGGTCATGCAGTAAATATGGAGAGTCAGTGTCAATACTGTGAAACAAAAAAGCCCCATGGGCAAGTAATATCAAGGCATAACAAAAGAACCCTATAAATGTAAAACTATCAGAAGAGGAGAGATGCAATCTCAGAGCATTGAAAAACCAAAGGTGTTCGTGCAAAAGAAACACCATCATTAGCTAAGATATCAAAGGTTTTCTTAGACAAAATTAATACTTCAACCAACTTGTGCTTGACAGAACCTGTTTAACTTAATGGGCATTTCACTAATTTCACACTGATACTGACAAGTGTCACCAAGTGTCAGTTCAAAGAGCACGGCTGAAGATGCTGAAGTTACAGCCTTCAGAAAAAATCAATATGGTCTATGTGGACTAACTCAACATGACTGCTATTCCCCAAGTAAAATGTGAACATTAAAGATCAGAGGGACCATAACACTGCTCTCTCATTAGAGACAGATCACTAGTAATGAGTTTAACCTGATGATCACCATGCTTCAGACTAGGGCAAGACTGAGAAGGCAGGATCTTCATGGTAACCTTGGCTGGTACAGGAATTGAACCTGTGCTGTTAGCATCATTCTGCACACAAGCCAGATGTCCAGCCAACTGAGTGAAATGACTCCCAAGCCTATGAATAACAGTGCAGCAAAAACAGCACAAGAGAACTAAAAGTATTTATGTATTTGCTATCAACAATTCTCACTTTTGAGCTTGCATGCATATCTTGAACTCAACATCCTTGAAGTAGCAGAAGGATTTCAACTGGTTCTAAGGGAGTAATTGATCCAAAAACAAAATATTCTCAACCACACAGTCAACTACTGGCAAATTTCACTGGGCTTCCAAGACTCATGGTGGAACCTAACAAGAAAAGAAAGAATCTATTGAGATTACTTACAAAAGAAATGTTTCATGTGCCCGAGAAGAATAAATAGTTGGCAGGCATTAAGAGACTCAAACAAATTCAACAAGAACAGAAGTGTGACAAAGGATGTCCTATCATACCAAGAGGATGTCTCAGTACAAGTGACGGGCATCATGCTCAGTAACCAGAAATCCTCCAGTAACAGAAATAAGAATGCAATAATATCTCGTTCACCGGGAAGACATCCACAGAAGACAAAAGAAAATGCCCAATCTATTCAACAAGTTGAAGTCAAAAGCTTTCAGACTCTTAATGAGAGAGCAGCCTATGGTCTTCTGGGACCATGGCAACTTTCACTTTTGTCTGCAAAGTGAGAATGAAAATTTGCTTGCTCAAAATCAAACTCTATGGAAGCTAGACTAATGCCCACAGATTCATGATATGGTTACAAAGAAATTAGCTGGCTCATAAATCCAGGATACTGTTTTAAAAAAGTAGGTTCGAAAGTACAGCGTTGGTCCCCAAGTCACATCACTTTAATGGTCACAACATAAATTGAAATATTTAACCCAATTAATATTAGGACTATTTACACTTTATCTTTGTAATATATAGAGTAAAAAGATCCATCCTTAATGAATAAAATTATTGATTTGTTGTGAAAACAGGACATATTCAACAAAGATGCAAATCAAACTAACATGCAATTTGAATTCTCTCACTGGCATTTCACATGAGATAAAGAACAAATAACAGTTTCTCAACAGATTTCTAAAATGAAACAGGATAGAATGAAATGTTTGAGATGGCTTTCAGTTGGCATCTTGACACCCCCCCACGCGCACACACACACACACACACACACACACAAACACACAAACACCCTCACACAAACACGGACAGACACACATACACACACGGACACACACACACATACACACGGACACACACACACGGACACACACAAACATCATTAGAAACAGGCAGTTGTCATCAGGACCTTTTCAAATGCAATGTAGAACTCTTTCAGAGGTTTTTGAGAATAACAGCTGGGTCAGTGTTTCAGTTTTCACGCTAGACCCTCAAAAGGATTTTCTTGGAGGAGCAAAGGATGAGCTAGTTGCTTCCGTCTCTCAGCAGGCTGTTGCCCAAATGAACAACAAACAAAACCTGAAACGTAACAACCATAAACAAGGCATGTGATTTCTGGTGAGTAAGAAGAAGCAATTTGCTTTTGTCTTCCAAGAAGTGACTTAAAAAAAGATGACCCAATCTGTCCTTAAGTGAACCTTTATAATAAAAATTCCAGTTCCCAGTTCCAACGTCTCCTCAGCCTTTTCAACTAAACCACTTTGCACAATCCTTTTAACATAAACCCTCAAAGCATATGAATATTGCAGCCTCATTAGGACAATTTATTTCCACTGAACAGCCTTCTTCCATTGGGAACATTCATGGGATTAAAAGTCCCCCGATTACGTATCGGACTACTATCTGAGTTAGCAGGAAGGAATTCCTCTGTAAAGGAGATGAAATGATCTCCAGAAAAGTATTTAATCTAGCATTATTTTAAAAGATTCTAAATAATGTAAACACATACTAGAGTCTAAAATAGAATTTGATGAAGAGTTGGTTGAAGAATAGAAGAGAGTAAAATAATGCTGGGCTCATGCGGTTTCTAATCAGTATAAATGAATTAAAAATTAAATGTAAACATTTAAAATTTTCCAATGGTAGCAAAATAAGGAGGCAAAATAAGTATAGAGTGTTTGGTATGCTTTCCTTTATTGGTTAGAGTATTGAGTACAGGAGTTGGGAGGTCATGTTGCGGCTGTAAAGGACATTGGTAAGGCCACTGTTGGAATATTGCATGCAATTCCAGTCTCCTTCCTATCGGAAAGATGTTATGAAACTTGAAAGGGTTCAGAAAAGATTTACAAGGATGTTGCCAGGGTTGGAGCATTTGAGCAATAGGGAGAGGCTGCACAGGCTGGGACTGTTTTCCCTGGAGTGTTGGAGGCTGAGGGGTGACCTTATCGAGGTTTACAAAATTATGAGGGGAATGGATAGGATAAATAGACAAAGTCTTTTCCCTGGGATCGGGGAGTCCAGAACTCGAGGGCATAGGTTTAGAGTGAGAGGGGAAAGATATAAAAGAGACCTAAGGGGCAATTTTTTCACGCAGAAGGTGGCACGTGTATGGAATGAGCTGCCAGAAGATATGGTGGAGGCTGCTATAATTACAACATTTTAGAGGCATTTGGATGGGTATATGAATAGGAAGGGTTTGGAGGGATATGGGCCGGGTGCTAGCAGGTGGGACTAGATTGGGTTGGGATATCTGGTCGGCATGGACAGGTTGGACCGAAGGGTCTGTTTCCATGCTGTACATCTCTATGACTCTAAATTACCTTCTTCACGCTTTACAGTCAATTAAGTACAGTCACTGCTGTAAGTTAAGAAAAAGGACAGTCAATTTTCATACACCAGTTTCTTACAATCAGCAATGGGAAAATGAATAGATACTCTGTTTTGTGACTTTGATTAGGGACAAATATTGGTCGCAACAACACATTAAATACTCTGTGATTCTTCAAAATAGTACTATGGGATTTTTTACATCCATCTGAGAGGGCACAGAAGACCTTGTATTAACAACTAATCCAAAAGACAACCCCTCAAACAGTGCAGCACTCCCTCAGCGCCATACTGGAGTGTCAGCTTTGATCAGTGATCTCAACTCCTGAATTGGGTCTTGACCAGGAACATTTTTTGACTGGAACAATAGCACTGGAACAGGCTGGGATTTAACTATACCAAGTCCTCAAATACAGTAATATCTGTAATTTTTGTTGCACTCACTGTTTCTCCAGCCAATGAGGCATTGGACCCACAGCTGGGGCCATGATATCCTGCCTAGAAATACCTATTCCCTGGATGTAGTGAGAGTTGCCATGTGTTTGGAGCCCGATATAACTCTTGTGATTCTGTAGTTACTAATATGTAAAGTATGCTCATTCAAATATATCATTATATCCATGATTACACCATGCAGAGGATTGACGAAATACATCATGATTACTTAGCCTGCATAGTGACTAATGTGTTGCTGCTGTTAGACAAACCCTCCATTAAAGATCTGCATTTAACCTTCAACTTTATTTGAATTAGTTTGCAAAGAAAAAATACACCATGATAGCAACAGGTGAATGCCAAAGCCAATGAGCAGCAGTTGAAAACAATGATTTTGATCAGAAGCCCTATCTGAAGTTCTGTTTTTGCAATTTCTCATCAGAGAAATGGTGTACAGAATTCACTCCTGGTAAAAGAAGGTAATGAATTTCAGATGCAAAGTTCAGCATTGGGCCTTTTTGGGTACAGTCCTTCCCACTATCACTATCACTGTCAAGCTAGGGACCATATGAACATAGGAAGTAGTCGCAACAATAACCAACTCAGCCCCTTAAGCTTGCTCCACCATTCAATTAACTCACTCTGATCTGATTACTCCAACTTTCTTGCTTTTCCTGATAAGCTTTCACCCACTTATCCAGAATTTACTACTTAAAAATATTCAAAGGCTCTTCTTCCAATAGCTTTTGACGAAGAAACTTCCTGTGAGAAAAAAATTCTCCATGTCTCAGTTTTAATCGGTTGATCTCATATTTTTAAAGTGCCCCCCATTTCTAGGTTCTCCCACAAGAGGAGCCCTGTTAAGATCCCTCAGGATCTTATAGGTTTCAATCAAGTCATCTTTTCCCTTTCTAACTCCCAGTTAGGACAAGTCTAGATGTCTAATCATTCCTCATAAGACAACCACTACCCAATCTAGGTATTAGTCACATGAACTTCTGAACTGTTTCTAATGCATTTACTTCCTTCCTTAAATAAGTAGAACGTCACCACTCAAGTAGAATCAAAACATGTGGTGCTGAAAAAGCATAGCGGGTCAGGCAGCATCTGAGGAGCAGAGGAGTCGACGTTTCAGGCATAAGCCCTTCATCAGTAATGTACATTCAAGTACTCTAAATATATTCCAATTAATGCCCTGTTTAACTAAAACATAACTTCTCTACTTCAGTATTTAATTCCCTTCACAATAATGATAACATTTTATTAACATTTCCAGTTATTTTTTGTACTCATTCACAGGATGAGGATGTCGCTGGCTGGGCCAGCATTTATTGTCCATCCCTAATTGCCCAGAGGGCAGTTGAGAATCAATCACAATCCTGTGGGTTTGGAGTCACATGTAGGCTAGACCGAGTAAGGATGGCAGTTTCCTTCCCTAAAGGATATTAGTGAACCAGACAGGGCTTTTCCAAAAATCAATGATGGATTCACGGTCATCATTCGATTCTTAATCCCAAATTCCACAAACTGACGTGGTGGAATTCAAACCTGAATCCTTGGAATAACAGTACAGTGATAATAGGCCATTGCCTCCCCTGTACCTGCAACTACTCTTAACTATTTACATACAGAATACCCAGACTCCTCTCAGAGCTCTGTAAGCTCTAGCATTTAGGTAGTATGCTTCTTTTTTATTCTTCCCTCCCACCAAAATGAAGAATTTCACATTTCCTTACCTATACACAGTTTGTCAAAACTTCAGTCACTAATTTAATCAATCCATATTCTTTTATGGATGCTTTGGTCTTTCTCAAACTTACATTTTCATTTACCTTTGCCTCATCCGCAAATTCCTTCATCCCTTCATCCATGTCATTTATATAAATTATAAAGCATCAAAGTCCCAGGACTAATCCCTGTTACATAACACTTATTAATTCTTGCCAACCAAAAAACGACCCATTTGTGACTTCTCTTGTTTTCTGTTAGCCAGCCAATCTTCCATCTAAACCAATATGTTACTCTCGACACTGTGAGCAACTTTCTCTGTAGTAACATTTGAAATGGCTACTCACCATTTGCCTTTTGGAATTCTAAATACAGCACACCCATTGGATCTCCTTTAATCATAGCAGGGCTAGAGAGAGAAATTATGGATCCCGATGCTTTGTTTATTTTCAAGCCCCTTATTCCAACCTACACCCACTTGAATTATTTTCCTCATATTCTTTCGCTGCCCATAATTGTGACCCAGTGTCACAGTGGAATTGGAATGATTTATAAATGTTCAGAAAAACTTCTTGGCTTTTGTATTCTATGCCTCTATTTATAAAACACACCAAAATCTCAGGTTTCAATGTAATACATTTTATAGTCACCACCTTTTTCACACAGAGGGTGGTGTGTGTATGAAATGAGCTGTCAGAGGAAGTGGTGGAGGCTGTACAATTAGAATATTTAAAAAGGTATCTGGATGGGTATATGAATAGGAAGTATTTATAGGGATATGGGCCAAGTGCTGGCAAATGGTACTAGATTAGGATATCTGGTCGGTGTGGAAGAGTTGGACCAAAGGGTCTGTTTCCAGCTGTAGATCTTGATGGCCTGAAAGACAAATACATCTTATCATGGTCATTCAGATTCAGCCAGTTTGGCTTCTCTTAACTGGGAACTGTGCAATTACTATAATCATCACTGATATTACTCTGGAACGAGTCAGATCCCAGACTGACATCTGGCTTGACAGATCATTGTTTAAATTTAATGTGGTGGCCTTTCAAGGAAACATAAGCATAAAGTGCAGCAGTTTTAGCGTTATCAATTAAACTGAAGTTTATTACACAAAAGAAAATAAAGTAAGATAAAACAAACCAAGCTATTTATATGTAACACAGTTTGAAAGATTTTAAAATGTCCAACAGAACAAAATCCCTTCTATCCTTTCACAGCACTCAATTACCTGTGAGAAAGTCCGCTCCTCCATCACATCTGTTGGTTTAACTCTTTCTTTCAATACCTGTCTTGAGACCTTGATAGCTTCTTCCTTTATTGTTCACACTTCTCTTAAACTTATTTCCATCAAATAATCTTTTCAGGATCTCTTGGTCTGGAATTTTCAGTCTAAAACCCTCACGCTGAGGTAACCTATTTCCTAACTGCTCTGATCTAGCTCCTTTTTTCAGGAGAAACTGTTCATATATTTGACCCAGTCAAGTCTTCTGCAAACTGACCACCACAAGCTTTCCATTCTACATGAAGATACATCTGCGCAAAAATCAATTCCTAATTTCTGTAAATGTAAAGCAAGTTGATATTATACAAGGTTTACTATAATTAAATGCAAATCCCATTATCACAGCAGGAGGGTCCTGGGTCAACTGCTCTCTGAAACATACTGGTTTGAGATCACAGCTCCATGAATACTGATATGGGAATTACTAAATTCCCTTATGCGTGTAGACCAAAAACCACATGACACTACTTCAAAATCCAAATCCTAAAATAAATAATATGAATATGCTAGATAAAAATCATACATTTTATTTCAAGGAACATTTAAACAACAACATCTAAAAGGCTTGGGCTTTGTTGACAGAAAAATTTCATTTTACATTGAGTCCTAAATTAAAATTAAAATTAACCAATCTTACAAATGCCCAACATAGTGTACATAATACAATAGCAAAGTAATGCACTTTGTGAAAATCTGAAATGTAGACAGAAATCCTGGAAACACTCAGCAGGACAGGCAGCATATGTAGCTAGAGAAGTAGAGTTAATGTTTCAGGAGAACAATCTGTATTAGTTCTGACAGAGTCACTGACCTTTGTCCCTCTATGCACAGATGTTGCCTGACTTCAGACGTCAGACCTCTTTTGACTTCTCATTTTCCTTCAGCAAGAAACCGAGCAGCAGATGTTGGAGATTTGGTCTGGCAGTACATAAAACACAAATTGCAAAACAAAAAAAAACTTGCTAAACAATGTAAAACCAAATGTCAAAGGAACAAATTGATGGGTTTTTTTTCAAAAAATGGCAAGATCATAAAAATGACCATTAAAAATTTCCTAGCAGCAAGTTTGACTTTTCAATCAAGATGCAAAGCTAGAAAGAGAAGCCCCAAATCTTTGCCACTAGTGAAGGAGCTGGGATGGGGCTGAATTTAACACACACACTCCTAGCACAACACATTCTAACCTGGTTGCTGGGGAAGTAATATGAAAATGGATGGCCTTTCAACCTGGGTATTCGTCCTTATCTGGACAATATGGTTTGAAGAGAGATGTTTAAGGAGAAGGGAATGTTCACTTGTGTCCATGTTAAACAGCATCTGTCTCTCTTTCTCTCTCACTCTCTTTGCCCTCACTCATACATATTCTCTCTCCCACTTAAGAACACTCTCTCCCTCACACACTCACTCACATGCACTCTCTCACATATACTCGCTTTCTTTCATGCCCACTCTTTTTCTGTCACATATACACTCTCTCAGACATGCACTTTCTTTCTCACTCTCAACATACCACATTGTTTTTAACCTAGTTGATTTTAACCCTACTGCGAATCCTCTTGCAAGGATGCCTGCCTTGAAGAAGTTTTCCTCCTCTCTCTACAAGAATCTCAGGGAATCCCTCTCCCACTGCAACTCCCAGGTCATTTCCTCTGACTCTATGCTACATTCTCCCCACCCCCACCCTCCTCTCACTTATCTCTCCACCCTTCAGGCTCTCTGCCTGTATTCCTGATGAAGGGCTTTTGCCCGAAACGTCAATTTTACTGCTCCTCGGATGCTGCCTGAACTGCTGTGCTTTTCCAGCACCACTCTAATCTAGACTCTGGTTTCCAGCATCTGCAGTCATTGTTTTTACCATCATGGATGTTAGATTGGGATACTGGGCCCTGAGGGAGCAGGAAGGAGGAGGGTCACTGGACCCAAAATATTAATTCTTATTTCTTTCCACAGTTGCTGCCAGGCCTGCTAAGTTTTTTTCAGCAGTTTCTGTTTTTGTTTATGGTCTCAAGGTGATGGATAGAGGGTGCAGAGGTGGGTGACTGAATCATCATCTATAATGGAACATCATCGAGGACAGGTGGAAAATGGTCCTAGGGGATGGGAAGTCAAGTCATCCATCAGCCTTGGGACACCATCAAAAGGGAGAATGTCAGTACAGGAATATGGGATCGGACTTTGGTGGTGGTACAGATAGACAAAGGTACCATCAGCCACCATGGAACATCATTGAGAGAGAAAGGAAGTGCTCGGTCGGGATGTCAGTCCAAATGGACCAGTACAGGGCCATTAACATCAAGAAGGATCTTCATGTAGAGGTAGGCACGAGGCATGTAAGGTTCTGAAATACACTTTATTGTTCATTGTAAGACTCAGGTTCTGTCCAACTACAGAAAGACTCTGGGTATGAGTGCATTAGACAAAAACAATCACAAATATATTGAGTTATAAAACTAACACTATCGAAGGAGGTGGTGTGACTCTGCTGATTTACAATAGAGTACTGTGCCCTGGTTGGATGAGGAGTTGTCTCTTCTGAAAATCTTCTGTTTTTCTGTCACTGTACCAAGAAAAGAAGTTATTCCTGACCCATTCCAAATCACAACCACAGCCTGACCAATCGTATCCCTGACCTCTGGTTGACCAGGCAGTGCATGATTAGATACTGGTTGGCGAGGTGAGGCAAATAGAGTGCATTGTCACTTTCTGATGTCCATCTTCCAGTATAGGAAACACGATTAGCTCATTGTCTCAAGCTTTGCTTATTTAGTCGAATTCCTAATTAAATCAGTCACTTACCTTATTGGGTCTGTGTGCATTATCATATATATCGGTTGTGTTTGAATGGCTGCGCATTGGCTCCTTCTTACAGGGTTTTGTGTTTTACTGTGATTCTTATCTTTGGATTGGCTATTTTACTTTTAAATTGCAAAGTTATTTTGATTCATAAAAAGATTTAAAAGTGGCATAAATTTAAACAAAGAAATATCAAACTAATACAGAGGATTGATTATACTGTGGATAATACTTAACCAGCCTGTGTAATAGAAATAGACAGCAATGATTGGTATGTACAAGGCAGACTAGATAAAATATTCTTATACCTTTGGTTGGTACAATCACAAACGATAAAAGTAAAAACAGCTTGTATATTTAGAAAGCTCATCACCAACTAATGGAAGTTAAACCGATTAGCAAAAGTACACTTAGATAACTTGATTCTGGATTATAACTAAACTGAAATTTATACTTATACATTTTCTTATCTTGAGACTGAAAATACCTGTGCATTTGATGCCTCGCATAACAATTTTAACATGTCCCCGTCTGGATTTAAAAGCAGTCCACCAGTTAGTTGGTCATATTATCTCCAATATTCTAGTTGGCATTGCAGTTGACAAACAGGAGTATCTCCAAAATGTAACACCACAGGTACCATTTCAAATCTCACATCATTGTACAAATATTGGTTCACTTACTGTCTAGGAGAAAGTGAGGACTGCAGATGCTGGTGAGTCAGAGTTGATAAAGCAAGGCACTGGACATGGCACAGCAGGTCAGGCAGCATCTGTGCAGCAAGAGAGTCGACATTTCGGGCAGGACCCTTCTTCAGGACTGAGGAGGGGTAAGTGATCTGAGAGATAAATAGGTGGAAGCAGGGTGGGGCTAGCAGAAAGGTAGGTGGGATGGCATTGGTGGGTGAAGGTAGGAGGAGAAGGTGATAGGTTGGTGGGAAGTGTGGAGCGAAAAGGTGGGAAGGAAGATGGTCCTCATGTTCTACATCACCAATGTCCAAATATACTCATCATCCTCTGCCACTTTCGCCACGTACAATCTGACCCCACCATCAAATATATATCTCCCTCCCCACCCCTATCTGCATTCCCTAGGGACTATTCCCTCTGTGACTCCATTGTTAGACCCACACTCCCCACTAATCCACCCTCCATACCTGGCACCTTCCCCTGCTACCGCAAGAGGTGTAAAACCTGTAGCCACACCTCCCCCCTCACCTTGTTCAAGGCCCCAAAGGATCATTCCAAATCCAGTAGAGAATTTTCTTGAACATTACCCAAACTCATTTATTGCATCCGATACTCTCGATGTGGTCTCCTCTACATCAGAGAGACCGAGTGCAAACTCTCCAGGGAACATCTCTGGTCTGTACACACCAACCAACCCCACCTTTCTGTGGCCATCCACTTCAACTCCCCCTCCCACTCCCCTATGGATATGTCCATTCTGGGCCTCCTACGCATGGCCATCTGCAAACTGGAGGATGAATACCTACTGCATAGTTCTGGTGAAGTAGCATTAGTTTTAGTTCTATGTATTTTTTGCTCAACCTGTTCAGATATATTATGACACACCTCCCCAGGCCAAATGGGACTTGAATCTAGAACTTATGACCCAAAAACAGGCTCATATCACTGTGCCACAATACTCTTTGGTTCTAATTCTACCATCTGTTATTCATAGCCTTCATATATTCCTCCGCTACAAGAATTTATAGCAGTGCAGTTATATTACATGAAAAGATTCTAAATCTCTCAAAAGCTAATGATATCAGTAGATAACAATTTATCATTTTGGGCCAGCTTAAAGTACTGAAATCTGATCTTAAATATGGAATCTTTACATCATTTGAGGAAATCTTAACATTTAATAATCTAAGATGATAATCTACAGCTCTTGGAGTACCCTTTCTAAGTTCAAACCTAGGTGTTATTTTGATAACTTTCCGAAGCAATTACATTTCATCTTCAGTCCTTCCTCTTTAAAATCAACTGTACTCGATCTCCATCCTTGATATGGGATGGATCCCATTTTCATTGGTACCATAAATATTCATGTCACAGTAATTCATTCAATCCATGCATCTCTTATTGTGATTGCACTTGTGATGCTTATCTAAAGTCAACCAGATGATCAAACAGAAAGATTTGTTATTGGGACAACATTGATGAATATCAGAAAACCCATCAGCCCACACATCTTTCTCATTGATCTGAAACTGAAAGTAGTGAAATATTAACATTTGCATTGTTTTCAACTGGTAAATGTGGAACCACACCATCTTTGACTCTTCTTTGTGCCCAAACACAATGTCTATTAAGTAGCACGATTCAATCTCCACATGATTGTGTACTGTCATTTACATTTCACACCAAATGCTTCTTACTTTCAAAATTCCTCAACATCACATGATTTCCAACATTATACGCTAATGGGTTATCCCTTTTGACACAAATCCCTTAATTTTATCCCTCAATATGCCTATATGTTCTTGCTCCTAATTTATTTATTTTTTGTTTATTAATTAGAGATAAGGACTTTATAAGCTGGGTCAGCATTTAGATCCATTCACCCCCTCAGATGTCGATTGTGAGGTATTGAGTGGTGCAAATGCCATTGAATGTCAAGTGGTGATGGTTAGATTCTTGCATGTGGGAGATGGGCATTGCCTGGTACTTTGGCATAAATGTTACTTGCCATTTATCAGACCTAATCTGGATATCGTTCAGGTCTCACTGCATTATAACATGGACTCTTTCAGTAGCTGAGGAGTCACGAATGATGCTGAACATGGTGCAATCATCAGCAAACATTCCTACATCTAACCTAATGGTAGAGGGAGGGTAATTGATGAAGCAGTTGATGATGGCTGGCACAAAAGCTAACTCTGAGAAACTCTTGCGGAGATATCCTAGAGTTGAGAAGACTGACATCCACAACCACAAACATCTTCCTTTGTGCCGAGGAGCACTCCTATCAGTGAAGAGTGTTCTATCTGATTTCCATTGACTCTAGTTTTGCTGGGGCATCTTGATGCCCCACTCAGTCAAAATGTGGCCTTGACATTAAGGCTAGTCACCCTCACCCTAGTTATATATTCAATAGAAATCTGTAACTAACTCCCATTACATGGGATATTCACTTCAAAGATTAAAAGTCCTGGAATTCTCATTTGCTGTCCAGTCACAGCTTGGTAGCAACTTACACCAATAGTCATCTTGGGATTGTTCCTAATGCCATCAAGTAGCGTGGAAGCATAACCGTCCATTGAATGGGGTACTGGTACAAAATATATTCAGCATAGACTTTGTAGTTCTATTTTCTCTTTGCACAAATCCTGAAGATTACGTATAGTGGCCGACATGTAATTTATGATAAATCTATAGTAACATTGTAAAATTGTGAAAATCACTCTCATAAAATGTGGACTTTGGTCACTACCCATTTGGAGTGATATTCCCCACCTAAAGCACATCCATGGAGCAAGATACTTGCTACAATTCATTCCTTATTATCTCAGATAGAAGATACTTTCATCCTTTACTAAATTGATTGATAACGATCAAAGATTATTCCAAATTCATCTGAACTTTAATGAATGTTTTTATCAAATCAGTGTGCTGGTATATCCAAGACAATCAAAGGGTGGTTTGTGACCTAAGTAATCTGCAATTAGTCTGAGACAGAGGATTGATCTGGAAAATCACATACATTGGTTTGCATATTGTTTCACATCTTGCTCCATCCCTGGCCACCAGATATGTGACAATTTCTGGAGTCTACTGAATAGTGTCCTATTGTTGGGATCGGAGTGAAACATCTCTTCCTTTAACGGTGGAGATAAAGAGAGAACCAGTTACTGGCTTTATTAAAAACAACCAGAAGAGAGGAGACACCTTCCCAAGTGTGAACATTCATCAGGTAAGCCCGTGGTGTAGCTTGTGAAAGTGAATGCTCCATGTCTTTGTCTTTGAATGGTAATTAGTTGCAAATGATAATCTTTTCCAATTTCGGGTGATAGTAGAAATCAATGTACCAGAGAAAGAGTTGTGTGGTGGGACCTGGAATTAGACTGGAACAAGTAATCTTTTACATATCCCACACAGAGACAGATATAAATGGGTGACAGGCATAATCTGATCTGAAGTACCCATGCCCTTAGCTTTGACCTGAAGAAAGCAAGAGGAGCAAAAGGAAAAGTTGCTCAAAGTGGGGATGTTCTCAGCCAGTAACAAGAGGATGGTGGTGGATAAAGATGGTTCAAGCCTTCTTTCAAGGAAGAAGCAATGAGCCACAAAGAGTCAGGCATAACTGGGTATAATCAAGAGGATTTGAGATGTGTTGAGCATGATGTCTAAATCATGCTGTGGCAGTTCTAGTGTTCATTTACTAAATCACTGAGAGGGCACTTCGGTATTTCCTAGCCTGTGTTTGAGTGGGATGTGTAATCTTTTGTAAGTTGGTTCCATGAGTGAGATGCCTAACTGCCCATACAGTAGCTAGAAGACATCATTCACAAGCTGTGTAAGTATTCTCTACTCTCTGCAGGAGCACAAGGCATATGAAATCAACTGTAGTGAGTTTCCCCTTGGTTGGCTGAGAGCAGTTGTGGGACAGGATGTACTGGAGCCTGCCGCTGGTAAGCCTCAATCTGCTGAAAGTGATTTCAATGTATCACTGTGCACAATTGACTGTGGAATACACCCTAGATAAGTACAGCACTGTGTTCACAAGGTTAGGAGGTCCTCCAAAGGAACATCATCTTGAAACAGATGAGAATCCAGGAAGAACTCAGCATCTACAGAAAAAGCCAATTGAACAACAAGAGAGAAGAGCAGGAAAAGAAGGGTGTAAACAAGAAAGTGACAATTCTTACAGATTGCATTAGCAGTACTGTAGTAATGAAACAACATGGAAAGCTAGCAGTAAGCATTGACCGAAAATAATCTAAATAAAACCCTGAGAGATCTCAATTCCCCATACTAACCACTGAAAGAATTTTTCAAGAACAGGATTGTGTGGGTTGGCCAATGTTGTTATGGGCATGGGGCATGGGTTTGGTGGGATGTCTTCAGAGGGTCTGTATGGGCTCGACGTGCTGAATGGCTCTGCTTCCATACTGTAGGGATTCTATGATCGCTAGAGGCAAGTTTGCAGAACCAGACAGGGTACAAAAATTCAATAATCTCAACTGAAGCCAGCCCAAGTGATAGCAGCTGTCACTTCAATCATGCATGGTGGAAGTGAACAACTAGACACACTGTCACACTGCAGGCACATACAACCAACTGCTGAAACCATTCCCCAACAGCGGGAAGCCAATCAAGAAGAGGTGAATGTATTAACTATACACGTTACATATCAACCACCAGACCCAGAGGTCCAACAACTGCTACCACAGCAACAAATGTCACAGAAATGACACTCCCTGGTGAAGTATCACCACCTAAATGATCAGCCAACGTCAACAAGCACACCAATTAAGAAACCATTAAGAAACCAATACAATTTAAAGGACTGTGTGCTATGCATAAGCAAAGATTGATGGAAATAACAATCTACTAAGGGATAAGAACAGTGTTGTACATAATTGGTAATGTAGGTAAAAGAAAATGTACATGCAAATGCATGCCATTTTCTTTTTTTTTGTTTTAAAAAGGGTCATTTTTGGGTTGAAATGCAATCATGTAAAAATGCCTGTCCTAGTCTGCTATAGTCACATGACCTCTACCTTAAGGCTCATACCCTGTAGGCAAGAAGCTTAAGCTTAATTTCAATAAAACACACTGCAGTGTTGAGCACTCCAAATTGTAAGGGTTCTCCACTCTTAACTCGTCCTAATGCCAGAAACATGAACCAGGAACAGTAATTGAGCCCGGGTTAGATTGTCTGTAATGAGTCTAACATTCTATTTGAATAACTTTAATATAAACAGTACATTTCTCTAGTTGAGTTAACATGATTTCTCTCATGAAGGAAACATGCCTCTTGTTTAAGTAAGAACTTCTTTGTCATGTGTGTTTTGTCATTATAATTGCACATGACAGTGCCATCCTCTCCGTTGCCTTTGTTAACAACTGTACTGTTAAAAAAAAGTTTAAAATATTTTGCAAGACTTCTGTGATATTTTTCTGTCTGGATATCTCTTAATGGAATATTTGTTCTCCATGTGGGACCTACGGCACCACTATTAAAAATGTCCATTGTGAAACACCTGCATGAGAGGTTTTTGAATACATTACCGGTCACTATTTTCAACAATCTTAGTGAGTAAATTATTGGGTTTTTTTAAACTTTAATTAAACGTAAAAAATGCAACCAGCAGAATATATTACATAAATCACTGAAAAAGTAACGGGATGATTCAATATCACTGGTATTCTGTCAACAATGAAGTAGAAATGAAGGAGCAACTGGTTGAATTTGGCTGCATGTTAGGATATGGTCTTCGAATACTAATAAAGATTTCACAACCACCACAGACTTAAACATACATACATTTACATTGATTTGACTTATATATGACTGGGGACTTATTGGCCTCCAGTAATTCCCAGTAATGAGCACCTCCATACTTAGAGTATCAATACTTCATTAAATCAAGTCTATAAACATGAAAGAAAGCCAATGCAATGTCTTCTTTAGTATACACCAACAGGTCATCACTCTAGTTAATTAACATAGACACATATTATCAGATGTTGCTCTTGTAGTGAATTTTAATGCAATATCTAGATACTGGGAATGGTATTGAACACATTGTACAAATGCACCTAATGAGTATTTTCAACCATAATTTTTCCTAGTGAGATACAAACCAGATTTCAGTGCATCTTCCATCAAGCTTTCAGATGTCAAATCCATTCTTATCCACCACCTCAAACTTTCACTCCCTTTCATGGCACAGTGAGTGCCACACATAAAATACACTGCAACAATTTACTTTTATCCTCCTTCAATAGTACCTTCCAAACCTGCAAACTCTACAACCTGGAAGGAAAGGGCAGTAGATGCATAGGAACACCACCACCTTCAGGTTCCCTCCATCCACACACCATCCTGACTTGGAGCTATACCATTGATCCTTTACTGTTGCTGGGACAAAATCTTGGAATTCCCATACTCATAATATTGTGGGTAAACTTACAAACACAGACTGTAGCAGTTCAAAAAAGCATGTACACTGTAACAGAAAAATTAACAGCTAGGTCTCTACAAGGATGATGGGAAAAAGTGGCCAACTTCACAGGAACAATAGTCCACTGTGCAAAGCTGAACCAGGCACAACTCATTAAGCAAAAATCTGGTGTTGAGCGCTGCTAAAAGACTATTTAATCTTCGTGGTTATCAAAGCTAGTAAAGTTAAGACACAAGGGAGGACAATGAAACTGATATATCTGACCTTTGGATGGATGATCTTAGAGTCACAAGAGTTGAACTTTCAAGAAAAAAAACATATGAAAATAAGCATATTGAAGATATTGGCAGTTTAACTCAAAAGCAACCATCGCAGAGGTGGTGGCAGTTACATTGAGTTTTTTTGCAGGGCAAGATCTAGTGAGATTTCTTGCCACATTTTAACCAAACTCATTTCATTATTTGAGGAAAGATATTATTTCATTGGAGCCAGCTCAGGGAAGGTTCACAAGGACGATCCTTTGGATGGAGGGAGTGTGTTATGGCAAAGGCTAAACAGTTTGGGACTCTACTCACTGAGAGGTGGTGTCATTGAAACATATAGCATTCTTAAGTTGCTTAACAATGTAAATTGGGGGTAAATGTTTTCCCTTTCGGGAGAGTCTAGGATCAGAATGAAGGGGTGCCAACTTAAGACTGGGATGAGGAGAACTTCTTCTCTCAGAGAATTGAGATTTTTTTTGGCATCCTTGCCACATAGAGCCCTTACATATATTTAAGGTTGAGATAGATAGATTCATGATCAGTGGGAGAATCAAGGATCAATGGTTCTGCGGAAAATGTAGGAAAGTGGATGTGAGGAATGTTGGATCAACCATAGTCCTATTGAATGATGGAACTGGCTCAAGGGGCCAAACAACCTATTTCTGTTCCTTGTTTTTAAATAGTCTTATTAACTACCTACCATGAACCCATGGCATCCCTCTCACCTGATTCCAGCCCCATCTTACCACAGGACATTCTCACATTGATTCACTACTCAGCACATATCTGCCAAAAGACCAGCATCACTGGTACTCAGGCCATCTTTAAAAGGCCACTGTGCACCCAAACAGGTATTGGCAATCCTCACCAGTGCCATAATGGCATAACACCACAAAACATAGTTTACCTGTTTTTAGGCATATCCCATTTAAACACCCCATCTAAATCACCACTACTCTGTTCCCAATGTCAACTGGAATCCATTGATTGTCATTGTCCAATGAGGGAACATCACAGACAGACAAGCAACTAGACAATTCCAAATATGAGCTTTTGTTTGGGGCAAGCAAAGTGAAGTGAACACAAACAAAACCAGTAGAGTTACAGTTTTCCCCCGCAATGCAAATTAAATGTTGACATGATGACCTACAACTAATCCTTAAATCCATGACTTTCTGCTGTACCTAGCTCTCATCTATTAGAACTGGGTGTCAATCAGGTTCTGTCCATCCTGTACCACCCAACAAAGATGTATAAAAGGACTGTTTCCTCCTGTGCAATGCCCTCAAACTTCTCGTGAGTAGACTATTCCCATTTCTCCAGTTCATCAGAATCCAGCATATCATCTCATTGCCTGCTCCAATTGTACAGAGCACAGTATACCAGGATGATGCAGTATACCCTGTCCAGATTTAATTATGTAAAGGTTAGCAGTAACACCTCTGATCAGCATTTGAAGCTTAAGATGTTCGTTCCCCAGGCATTGCAAATGCATGAAGGAATAGTTGCAAATAAACTATGTGTAAATGCATTTGCTCCTTCGATGTTGCCACATCCATTAGATTTGTAGATAGACGTTGCACTTTTGCATATGAAACTGACTTTGACTCTGCCTGCCTTGGACAGTGTCTCAGCTATTTTCTGGTTGTATTGCATGATCAGGAAATGGCAGGTAATGCCAGAGAATGCAGCTCATGTGGTCAATGTCAACACTGGGCTCTGTCTGGTCATTAGGTTACCTCCCTCCCCTCTATCCCAAGTCTCCATGTCCCTCTCACCACATTGAACTTTGCCTCCATCATGCTCTTTGCCCCCAAGCTCTAACATTTTATTCCTTAGGCTTGTTCTGGTCCACCACAATCCCCCATTGGAGGAACCTGGTAGTCATTGTGAAAAGTACCTCCTCTCAGAGACTATCATGTTCTCTGTTCCATCTGATGCTGTTCCACCTACATATACCTTGAGTTCATGCCTCTGATTATCCTTGTCCCATCCTCAACATGTCACTTCTCTCCACTCCCAGCCTCAACTCCCACATCCCTTTTAGCAGTGATCTCCCACTGCTCCCACAGCACCCTTCTCAACCATCAATATATGGACCTGCCAGGTTTGCGTTCATTGCAGACCTCAGACTGACTTTGACAAAGAGTTCCTGGATATGACTAACCAGACTCCTGGCTATTGTCTTAGTTATCGGACTGATAATTCACAATTCCCCTGACTGCTGGCAATATCCCTATTGAACAGACTGATGCTCATTTCTTGAACTGTAGCTGCACATATCTCCTACTTATTCCCACCCCAGATCTGATCATGAATAAGTCCTAGGACTGATTGTGGTTGGTGTCTGTGACTAATAGTGCTGAGACCCCCTGACAAAAAGCAATCCCTCAATGACTGGAATGAGGACTAGCCCCCAGAGACTTCTGACATGATGGTTTGGTGAATAGACTGTAGTAAATCAGATTAAACATTTACAGACTGTATTTGTATAAAGTTCTGCTGCAGAGAGTCCACAGAGATTCATGAAAACAGTTGGTTCTACCATATCGTGGTAGTTCTGTTCTCATGCAATCCCGTGTTATAAGAAATTTGCATATTGGCAGCACTATTGAAACCAGTGAGGTTGAAATCACCTTTTAACCAATACACACTTTTTTTTAATATATATTTTTATTAGAAATTTAACATTTTTACAAGTTTACAAAAATAAACAAAACTCTCAGATATAAACATTGATATACAATTAGCTCAAATATACAATAGCCAAAATTTAACAAAAAAAAAACAAAACAACAAAAAAAAAGCGAAAAGAAAAAAAAAGAAAAAACAAACAAACAAAACTCAACTATTTACTAATCTAACTTACAACTAACCAGAGTGTATATTTAAGTCTCTTACATGCTCGGGATGTGTTAGCATCAGATATAATAAAACCCGTATTCGTGCGGGATTCCTCCCCCGAGGGGCCCCGGACCAGCCAGGTTTGTAATCTCAATTAAATAAAAGCCCTTGTTAGGATAGCCGAAATATCTGTATTTATGTAATTCAAAAAGGGCTGCCATATTTTATAAAATAATTCGGTCTTTCGGTGCACCATATTTGTAAGGAGGTCAAGGGGAATACATTCCATAATTAGTCTGTGCCAATTTGAAAGTCCAGGGGGGCCCTCAGCCGCCCAGTTCACCAAAATATTTTTCCTTGCACAGAAAGAAAGAATAGAAAATAGTCTCTTCCCGTACGTATCCAGGGAGGGTAAGTTCAAAAAGCCCAAGAGGAGAGATACAGGGTCCATTTTAATTTCCGTTCCTAAAATTTCTGTCAGGGTACTTGCTACTTTAGTCCAATATCTACGGATCTTATGACAGGTCCATAAGCAATGTACAAGAGTGCCCACCTCTATTTTGCATTTAGGACACATTGGAGATGCTCCTGCCTTAAATTTTGCCAATCGAACCGGTGCTATATGGGCCCTATGAAGTATCTTCAGCTGGATAGCCTGGGTTCTGTTACAAATAGTAATTCTTCTAGCATTTTCCCAAATATCATTCCACGTTTCTGTGGAGATTTCTAGTCCCAGATCCTGATCCCATGTTTTAAGCAGATTATCCATATCTCCCGTTACTTCATCATGTAGTAAATGATAAATAGTACTGACGGAAGATACCCCCACTGGTCGTAGGACACTACATTCTCTATCGGATTTATAAGGACTATCTAATAACGTAGTCTTCTTCTGTATATAATCTTGAATTTGGAAGTATCGAAAGAGGTCTCCATTGGGTAATCCGAATTTCTGACGCAGCTGTTCGAAAGACATCAGGACCCCATCTTTAAATAGATCCCCTAGACATGAGATACCCCTGGATCTCCAGAGTTTAAAAGTGGCATCTGTTAACCCCGGTTGGAATCCCCATGCTCCCACTATCGGTGCATAGGGGGATGTTTTATGTGAATTACCCTCATTTTGCCGCATTATATTCCAAACCTTGATTGTATTTAGTATTATAGAGTTTTTACAGTGATCTGTAATGATTTTCCTCTTGTCTGAGAATAAAAGGTTAATAAGTGGGTATTTTACTTGAGAAGCCTCGATGTCCAACCAGATTGATTGTGGATAAGACAAGACCCAATCAGCTATGTAACTTAATAGGGAAATTAACTGATATTTCCTAAAGTCTGGGAAGTCCAATCCACCCCTTGCCTGTGGAAGCTGTAGCTTCTTCAGCTTAATGAGGGGCTGCCTATGATTCCAGATAAAGGAACTCAGCCAGCCATATAATTTACATAAAGCCGTCCTCGGCAGCATCACCGGAAGCATTCTCATAGGATATAGGAGACGGGGCAGGACATTCATTTTGATTAATGCTTTTCTACCCAACCAGGAAATTGGTACGTCTCCCCATCGCTGGAGGTCCTGCCTTATCCTTTCCAATAAATACACAAAATTAGCCTTATACAACTGACCAAATTCTGGAGTAATAAAAATGCCTAAATATAAGAAGCCCTCCAGGGACCAGCGAAAGGGAAAAAGGGATCCGTCCGCTAAGCGGGGTATCATAGCAAGGCCACCCATTGGCATAGCCTCCGATTTTGAAAAATTAATTTTATAGCCTGAGAATGCACTAAATGTATTAATAACTTGGATTAAGCGAGGTATGGACATCAAAGGGTTACTGAGGAATAGAAGAACATCATCTGCATAAAGGGTAATTTTATGTTTACCTGTATCAATCCTTGGGGCCACTATATTAGGATCAGCTCGTATAGCTTCTGCTAGTGGTTCAATTATTAGCGTGAATAACAATGGCGAGAGGGGACATCCCTGACGGCAGCCCCTACCCACACTGAAGCTATCCGAGCCTAATCCATTGGTAACCACAACTGCTTTGGGATCACTATACAATGTTGAGACCCATTTGGTAAACACCTGTCCAACACCAAACCTCTCCAATGTGTAAAACAAATATGACCATTCGACCCTATCAAATGCCTTTTCCGCGTCTAATGAAACCACTACTCCTGGTATCTTTCCCTGATGACAAGCTTGAATCATATTCAGAGCCCTTCTAACATTATTGGATGATCTAAGGCCCTTAATAAACCCCGTCTGATCCTCCTTTATAATATGTGGCAGTATCCTTTCTAGTCTCAGTGCTAACGTTTTAGAGAGGATTTTAAAATCTACATTTAGCAAGGATATTGGTCTGTATGATGTACAATCTTCTGGGTCCTTTCCTTTTTTAAGGATAAGAGAGATATTTGCCTCTTTCAGCGAAGGCGGGAGACAGCCCTGACTATATGCATAGTTATACATGTCCATAAGTGGACCAGCCAGTATTTCTGTAAATTCTTTATAGAATTCAGCTTGAAAACCATCTGGGCCCGGCGCCTTACCATTTTGAAGGTGCCTAATTGCATCAACTATTTCTTGGGGTGTAAGAGGAGCATTTAGGACTGATACTTGTTCCGGAGTTAGGTCTGGAAAAGTCAAATTTTTAAAAAATGACTGCATCCTCTTCGTCCTATCTTCACAATCCTGTGATTTATATAACTCAGAATAAAATTCTCTAAAGGTCGCATTAATCTTTTTGTGATCATGAGTCAAAATACCCGTACTTTCCTTGATAGACATAATAGTCTGAGGGGCCTTTTTTTTCTTTGCAAGAAATGCTAAGTATCTACCCGGTTTGTCGCCATATTCATATAACCTTTGCTTTGCAAATAATATTTCCCTCTTAGCCGTTTGAGTAAGTGTAGTGTTTAGAGCTGTCCTAAGAGCTGTAATCTTTTGCAATTTAATAATAGAAGGTCTATCAGTGTATGCTGTTTCAGCCGCTTTTAAGCGGGCTTCAAGCAGACGCTGTTGTTCTCCCTTTAATTTCTTTTGGGTCGCTGAGTAGGAGATGATCAAGCCTCACGTGTAAGCTTTGATGGTCTCCCACATCATTGACGGGTTGCTAGCTGTACCTGAATTAATTTCTAAAAAAGTTTTAAATTCTTGAGAGAAGTACTTTACAAATTTACTATCTTTCATTAGGAAGGGGTCCATACGCCAATGCCGAGGGGATGTCCCATTGTTCCTCGCCTTAGTTTCCATATATACAGCAGCGTGGTCAGAAATTGCTATATTACCTATTTTACAGGATGATATGGAATTTAAAAAAATCGAGGGGGCAAAAAACATATTAATTCTGGTATGACATTTATGTGGATTAGAGTAGAAAGAAAAATCTCTACCCTGTGGATGAAGACATCTCCATACATCTACTAATCCTAATTCTTTGTTCAGATCCATCAATTGTCTAGATCTGGGAGATACTCCTGCAGTACTCTTGGGAATCCTATCTATTTCCGGATCCATAATACAATTAAAGTCTCCCCCTATAATTATATGACGGGCATCAAAAGCCATCAATTTTGAAAAGGCTTCCGTTATAAATTTAAAGGGGTGTGCCGGGAGGCAGTACAAATTTAAAATCCCATATTCCTCTCCATTAATGAGGGCTTTAATCAAGATATATCATCCGGATTCGTCTTTTATCTGCTTTAGGATTTTGAAAGGGAAATTCTTCCGAACAAGAATAACAACTCCCCTGCTTTTTGAGCTAAAAGAAGAAAAAAAGGCCTGATCAAATCCGCCCTGTCGTAATTTCAAGTGTTCTTTCTCTGACAGGTGTGTCTCCTGTAGGAGAGCTATATCAACTCTTTCCTTCTTAAGATTTGATAATATTTTCTTCCTTTTGACTGGCGAATTACTCCCCTTGACATTCCAGGTGCACCACTTAACCGACTGATCAACCATAATCCTCTGGGCCAATCCGAGACCCCTCGGGAGGGGGAACCCTATCCAGAACATCCCGAGCGTGGAACATGTAAAATTTACAAAAATAAAGCCTCTTTAATACACCCACAACAATACAGTAAAAAACTATTTCTAAATAAAAAAAATATAAAACGTATCTAAGTGGAGACTTTCCCCCTTGTTCCCAGGGGGCGTCACTTCCTCTCCAAAAGCCCCTCATATCCTCTCCCAACCAATGCCCCACCCTTGACCCAGGCACTCCTCAATAAAATGAGGAGAATTCAAATATAATACAAAGCTAGAGTTAACAGTGAGCACCCTACCCCCACCCATACCAACACCTGGGTATATTTGGTAATGTTACTACCATATATAAACATATAACTATAAAATTACCACCTCAACAAATAATAATTAAATATGATAATACAAAATAACGAAGGGAAAACAACCCCGCTCCTAGAGACAGAGGTAAAATTGAATAAGGTAACCACCTCCCCCCACCAACATTAACCAAAACCCCCAGCTTTTATATATATATATATATATATATATATATACACACACATATACATACATCCCTCATATATACATAAAATAATAACAGAAAACAACCCCAAGGGGGGGGGGGGGGGGGGGAGAAAATCAAATCCCTCTCCCACCCCCATGATAATATTAAACAGTAAGGTAAGAGAAAAAAAAAGGGGGGGGGATATAAACCAAAGCGGGGGGGAAAGGCAGACCAACATCCATTATGTCTTACAGTTTATCTAAGAGAGTCCAAGAATTCCTTAGCCTTTTCTGGTGATCCAAAGTTATATACGGATCCTTCATGGTTAAAGCGTAACATCGCTGGGTAGCGTAAAGAGTACTGAATATTTAAGTCCCTTAAACGCTTCTTCACCTCGTCGAATGCCTTCCTCTTTCGAACCAGAGCCGGGGAAAAGTCCTGAAATAGCATGATCTTGGATCCTTTGTAGATCATAGCTTGGGGGTCTTTTCCGAGATTTCTAGAGGCTTCTAGGAGTATCTGCCTCTCCTTGTAGCTCTGCAGCCGGAACAGGACCGGGCGCGGGCGCTGGTTCGAGCCGGGCCCGCGTATTGCGACCCGGTAGGCCCATTCCACCCTTACCTGGCCTGATCCAGCTTCCAGATTTAAAAGCTGTGGCAGCCACTGCTCCAGGAATGCTGTAAGCTGGCCTTCCTCTTCCCGTTCGGGAAGGCCCAGCAAACGAATATTTTTTCGGCGACCTCGATTATCGAGGTCGTCAATATGATTTTCCAAGGTCCGGACTCGCTGCTCGAGAGTCCGGACCTGATCCACGGCCGATTGAGCGGTATTTTCGGAGGTCGCGGCCTTTAGCTCCGCCCTTCTGACTCGGCGTTGAATTTCTTCAATCTCTCGGTCGTGCTTCTGCAGCGCGGCCGAGAGCGACTCCCAACGATTTCTGGATTCTACAATAAAGGCATCGATCTTCGAGTCAAGCTTGGAAAGCATTTCTGCAAGGCTTGTTACTGTTGGTAAGTCCCCCGGGGCGGCTGTGGATGCCTCTGCTGCAGCTGGAGAGGGTGGGGGAGGGGTTCCTGCTTGCTGAGAGCTGCGGGCTCCCTTCCCTTTAGTGATTTTAACTTAGGATTAAATTGTTTAAATGTAATATTACACAACTAATTAAATTACACAACTATTATAAATGATTTGGTGAGCTTGGTAGGGGGTGGGTGACCCACTGTACCCAAGTCTTGGGAGGAGCACTATAGACTCAGTCTTGCCTGGTCGCCGCCATCTTGGATCCCCCAATACACACTTTTAAAGTTTGTACTTTAGAAACTGTGTCCCCAATTCGTCAATCGCATTATAGCGCATTCACATTAACGAAACATATGTTATAGCAGAATGACCCATACGTAGTTTTGAGTTGCTGGATCTGTTTTGAATTCATTACATAGATGAATAGCAGTATCATATGCTCAATATGATGAAGTATGTCTTCACTGTGAAGACAGATTTTGTCTCCACAATAACCATGTGGTGGTCGCTGCAATTATGTACAGATGTATTTGTGACAGGTAGCAGAGTGTGATGCTGGAAAAGCACAGCCGGTCAGGCAGCATCCTAGGAGCAAGGAAATTGATGTTTCAGGCATAAGTCCTTCATCAGGAAGAACTTAATCATTATTCCTAATGAAGAGCTTACGCCTGAAACGCTAATTCTTCTGCTCCTCTGATGCTACCTGACCTGCTGTGTTTTTCCAGCACCACACTTTTCAACTCTGAACTCCAGCATCTGCAGTCCTCACTTTCTCCTATTTGTGACAAGTAGAATGGTAAGGAGAATATTAAACAAGTTTTGTCCCTCTTATTAGTTTCCTTTCCAGCTACTGTGGCGCATTCAAGCAACTATATCCTTCAAGAATGCTATTGGCTATTTGTGATGGACATTGAACTTACTCACTCAAAGTACATCTGTTCCCTTGCTACTGTTGGCAGTTTAAAAAATGGTGTTCAATGTGAACTACTTTATCCTTCGGGCAAATACAGGCGTCTTTCTAGAAATCAGGTTTTGAAGAAGCTAAACTTTCAGGCAGACCTCAATATTGGCCTTAGGAAGCCATTGCTTTCTGAGCTGGTAGAATCATATTGTTTCAGAAAGTCTGACAAAGTGTCATTAGACCCTTCAAAATGCAGAAGAGGTTTGATCATGTCACACAACCCAGTGTTGAGTAATTTAGGTTAATGAGTTTGTCGTTATTCCTCTAGTCAAAGTCTATTGAAGATTTGAGAAGATAAAATGGTGCCTGTTGGTAGGAAGGATAATTTTCAGTAGATTTCCTTAGTTATCAGTTGAGCTTCAGGAATGGTAGACCTGTGCTCTCATTGTCTCACTGTGTTTACAATGTCTGTGAAATTGCTAGCTGTCAAATTCCATCAGGTTGATGATTGCACTTTGTCTTTGCATTGAAACTTTTTAATGTTTCTAGAACTGGGACCAACGTGAATCATGAGATCCATAGCAACCATTTCAAAGTCCAACAAAGTTCATTTTACAAAATGATAATGCATAGCTTTAAGAAATCTATAATTACCTTCATGTCTCATGGATATGACAGTAAGGAGGAAATTGTAGGGTCTGTTGGTGAGGGTGTGTTTGTTGTACTTGTGCCTAGGTCTATGGCAAGTGAGTTGTTTTATTTTGTTCATATTTGACTTTTCTGCAACAGTTTAATACAACTGAGAGATGTGTCAAGCTATTTCAAGAGAGCAGTTATGAGTCAACTGTATTGCTTGTGTCTCGAGTCATTTGTAGGTCTGACTGGGTAAGCATTGTAGATTTTCTTCCTTGAATTATATTAATGAACCAACTGAGTTTTTACAATTCAGTATTCTAATGACCATCATTACTGAAGCTTTTTAAAATTCCATAATTTACTTTGAGTTCTTATCAGTTGCCATGGTGGGATTATATCTCAGATCTCAAGGGCATTAGTTCAGATCATTATTGTTTTACACATTTAAAATAATCTATGAATTCTCTTTTAGCAACAACAGTCTGTGGCCAGAATTCTACCTTTGTCTGAAGAAACATTTTACAAACTCTACTTCAATTCTTTTTTATGATTGCTACATCAACTAATGGAATATGTTGAGAAAATGTGCTTAATGTGAGAAAACAATGTGGTGACCACAGATCCTAACCCCACATCACCTTCGGACACATTGAATTTTAATTACAAAGTGTGGTTTTCTTTATAAAAAGTCACAGCAGATACATATTCAGTGGGTGCCTGAAGAAAGACATTCTGGAATGTCATACTTGATGAGGTGTCAAAGAGGTTTCAAAATGAAAAAAAAACAACTTTAATTTGTAATCCCCAATTGTGTTTCCGACTGAGAATATGACGTTAAATTAGACGGCAGTCTGAGCAAGAGACTTATCTATCTTTTCTTCCTTCAAAAATACATCAAGACTGAGGTTAATAGTGAGTTTCAACCTTGGTCTACCTATGTTAATTTTCTGATATCAAAGTACATGGCTAGGAGAGTAAGGGCTCTAAGACCCACCGTTTAAACACGCTTGCCCTGCAGGTAAAGAGAAAGGAAAACATTCACTTCCACTCTGAGAGCTCAAAGTCAGGACCAGGAAAAGGTTCATGACAAAAGACTTTCAATTGATCCACAAAGTAAAGCATCTCAATTGACTGTTCAACTATCAACATCAAAGATATCAGTAACATCTACCATACAGGCCTCATCATTTTACTATCCACTGTCCATGATTAATTCAGTAACTGGACTGTGTATCCTTGAATTTTAATTTTTAAAAAAATTCCCTTCTTATTTATAATGCATGTGTGCATTGTGTTGACTTTTCTCGTGTTTAGTGACTAATACTGTCAATTTTGTTAACTGTAGAAAATCAGCTTAAAATAACTCATTTTAAACATAAGAGTATTTGAGTCTGGAAGAAAGGTAAGGACAAGGTAATAGAGCCTTTTAAAATTAACCCTTTTGTGACCAAGGGAAAGGTGAGTAGTCAAGGAGAACAGTTTACCCATTTTCATCCAAGTTTCAGGCATCCCATCTGGAACAGTAACAAATTGGGGACTGCTCCCCAGAGACTGGCTTTAACACAATATATTAAACGTCTCTTTATTGTTGAGAAATAAAGACAAATCAATTGTATGTCATTATAAATTGTGTACCCTTTCTTATTCAGCACTGCTAGTGATCATTTCAAACAGAAAAGCAGAGCTGGAGTTACGTGTGTTATACATCGATTTTGTGCTTTACACAGAATGATACAGAAATAGCAAACAACACAATGGGGGAAATGTTATAGCGAGCATCTGTTAGAGCACTGGAGAGATAAGTGGTGTGGCAAACATGTAACAATTGGCAGAATACCATCAATGCAGAGAAACAGAATAAAGGAAAGATTTATTAATCTTTGATAAAGAAAAAGAGAAAACTAAATAGGGTGAGCTGCAGGAAAAATAGATGACTTATGCCAGTTGATGATGCATGAATCTTTTTTACAAGACTTGTAGTGTAACCTGCTTATTATCAAATCTAAAGCAATCAAATTAAAGCATTTAGCAAATGAATAATGCAATTTGATAAACCAACAGCCTCCTCAAATCTAAATTGAGGACAATTAAGGCGATGGAATTTACTTTGAAATATTTACCCCATGAGCAAAGGTATGAAAAGCAAATTTGAAATATCCAACACACCTTTAACCTAGTAACTCAAGAATTACTGAATTAATGAAAAGCTGAAGGCAATCATGAAACAATGCAAATTTAGTGAAGTATTATATCAGTTGATTTGCTGAGATATTGCACATCAAACTGAAGCTAAAGATAGCCTTCAGTTAAAACGGAGTCAGAGACTGCTCAGCTGTCTTTGTGATGAAGATCTATATCTACTAGTTCTCCCTCATTTATTCTACAAATTACACCCTCAAAACATTCCAGCCAGTTTGTTAAACATGATCGCTCTTGCACAAATTCATATCATTGGCATTATTTAAATGTCCTGTTATCTTGTTTAGGAAGCTTTGCAACCCTACCCCTCAGTTGGTTGGTTTGTATGTTACTACACATACTTGTTTTACCACACCTGATGTCATGTTAGCACCATGCAGTTGCTGGCACATTGACACAAGCCAACCTCAAATTTTAAGCCAGTGGCCATCCACTTGGCTCTTCAATATCTCTGTCTCCTCCTCATTCTCTATTACATATATTTACACTCTTCCCATTGCACGTCAATTGCTTCGATGCCTCCTTTATTCTGCTTGTCTTGTCCTAATTAGGTTGATCATTACCCTCATGATTCAGTCTACCATGTCTACCTATAACCAGGCACTGATGTGTCACCTTTAGCTTGGCACACCACCTTTCTGCTCCTTCCATCTACATTGTTGAGCATGTTCTTCCTCTAGGCGCACCTCCACCCTCCAACCGCAACAAGGACATCTGCATAAACCACATCATCCGCCAACATTTCGGCCACCTCCAAATGGATCCCACCACCAGGGATATATTTCCCTCCCCACCTCTTTCCGCTAAGACTGTTCCCTCCGTGACTGCCTGGTCAGGTCCACGTCCCACCTCCCCTCCTGGCACCTTCCCCTGCCACCCCAGGAATTGCAAAACCTATGCCCACATCTTCCCCCTCACCCCCATCCAAGGCCTCCAAGGAGTTAAAGTTTCACCTGCACATCCACCAATGTCATTCATTGTATCCGTTGCACCCGATGCGGCCTCCTTTAATTTGGGAGATTAGACATCTTCTTGCAGAGTGCTTTAGGGAACATCTCCAGGACACCCGCACCAATCAACCCCACTGCCCGGTGGCTGAACATTTCAACTCCCCCTCCCACTCTGCCGAGGACATGCAGGTCCTGGGCTTCCGTCACTGCCACTCCCTCACCACCTGAGGAGGAAGAACGCCTCATCTTCTACCTCAGAATACTTCAAACCCAGGGTATCAATGTGGATTTCACGAGTTTCGTCATTTCCCCTCCCCCCACCTTACCCCAGCTCCAACCTTCCATCTCAACACTATCCTCATGACCTGTCCTACCTGCCAATCTTCCTTCCCACCTATCCACTACACCCTCCTCTCCAACCTATCACCTTCATACCCACCTCTACCACCTATTGTACTCTTGGTTGCCTTCTCCCAAATCCCATCCCCTCCCATTTATCCCTCCACCCTGGAGGCTCCCTGCCTCATTCCTGATAAAGGGCTTTTCCCCGAAACCTCGGATGCTGCCTGACCTGCTGTGCTTTTCCAGCACCTCTCTGATCTAGACTCATGTTCTTCCTCTGTCCACATGTTGCACTGGCATTGATTATTTTTCCAGTGACTCCGAACAAACGAGTCAACTACACCACTTTTCCTTGCAACTCACCTAATTCCTTCAATAACCCTACCCACTACCACTTCCTTCTCGACTAATGTCTTTTGTAACTTTTGCATTCCCTCCTCTGCATTCTTTTCCTTTTAATGTTATGCCATTAATCAACTGGCTTTCTCCATGGCCGGTTTTCAAATGGATCCTTAAGCTCATTAACTTGTCTCCTGCATGGAGTCCTTACTTTGGAGGATGATTGTACCCATTGCTCCTTAAGAGACATCTGCTTCCCTACACAATCCAAACTAACGCATCGATGATCTAGTGGCAACATTGCCTCCAACCTTGTACCTAGCTCTCCAATTTTATAATCTACTAAAATAAAACGCTTTGAAAGTAAATCCCCTTGTTGATTCCTCTGGTTATCAATAAATCAAGACTATTATTATTATTTGCACACTACATTTAATTGGCACTCAAAAAGAAATTTACACTCAACAAAACCCATACTCTCATATCTGCACGTGCAAGGATGCTAGGTCACATGCACCAGCTAGAACAGCAGGAATGATCAGTTCTTTCCTTTCGTCTCCAAGTAGTCTCAGCCTAAATTTGTCATGAGCTAGCTAGCTCTCATCTCGGGGCAGCGTTCCTTATATCTTGCTTAATGCTTGCTATCCACATGATCAGCTTTAGGTAGGTTGAATCTGCCTTCTTGAGATTCACCAATTGGCCAGTTGCATCTTAGTACGACCATTTCTTTTACACCGCTAGTTCTCTGTTCCCCAGCCTTCACATGACAACTGAGCCAATAATCTCCAGCAATTTGGTGTACTTGTTACAAATTTCACAGTAACTTTAATCTTTCCGAGAACACCATATTGCAGGTTTTCATCCATTCAGTGCCTTTAATAACAATACAGTTACGTTGTGTTAAATCATGACGGAGGTGTGGAAGCAAGATAACCAGATCTAGATCACTGAAGCTTTGATTACTGCAAATAACCTTCATACCAATCCTTAGAAGTTAACAGGATCAGCAAACTCCACTTTGCAGATTCAGCATTTTCTCCTTGCTCTCCATTTTTCTACATAGCCTTTTTTCTTTGTCTCAGCTACTAATTATTTATGTTCACCACTTGCCCTTCAAAGAAACTGGGTTGGAGCTTTTACAAAATGAGTCCACATGATCCTTCACATTGAATTAGAAATGTCAACTCTGTATTTCTCTCCACAGACCTGCTGATGTTCTCTAGTATGTACTTTCAGTTAAGGTAAGCAGACTGTGATCAAATATTCCACAATACAGATCAGATGGCAAAATCCAATTTAAAGAAGTTCCACTGATTTCTCAGTAATTTCCCAAGACATTCATAACACACTGGGTAATCAACTTTCACTATACTTCGCAAGCGATTATAATTTTTCACTTTTGCTGATCTGGTCTTGAAACTCCGTCTCTTGCTATTCCATTACACCATGCCTAAACAACTATTCCTGTTGTGGTCTATTACTCTCCATTCTTGTGTCTACAATCACCTGGTCTCTGATACTGCACTCTCAGTTCTTCACTAACAATTAGCTTCACCAAGCTCTAATTATGCTCAGTTACATCAAACAAACATTGCTTTTCAATACCCACTCTCAGGTGTGCTGATTATTAATTGCGCACAGACCTCTTTTGTGCTCTTCACAGCTCTTAGAAGTTCCCTGAGCTCTAAATCCAACACTTGACTGCCTACTAATCCCTACAATCCATTCATAAATTCTTTAGCACAGAGCCATTGAACTGCTCCTGACTTCTTAATTAGTCCCCTATATAATTTATAGTTTATCTGCCTTCACAGCAGTGCAGGAACAGCATGGTCTAACACAGAATCTACTTTGTCTCTTTCTTCAACAGCTTATACCCTCTGAACTCCTATTTTGCGGACCCTAATCTGTCCTGATTAGGTCACAGGACAGTGACCCTGCCCAGTTGAAACTTTACAGTAGGCTTACTCATTATTAAGGTGGTAAAAACAATGACTGCAGATGCTGGAAACCAGATTCTGGATTAGTGGTGCTGGAAGAGCACAGCAGTTCAGGCAGCATCCAACGAGCAGCGAAATCGACGTTTCGGGCAAAAGCCCTTCATCAGGAATAAAGACAGTGAGCCTGAAGCGTGGAGAGATAAGCTAGGGGAGGGTGGGGATGGGGAGAGAGTAGCATAGAGTACAATGGGTGAGTCGGGGAGGAGATGAAGGTGATAGGTCAGGGAGGAGAGGGTCGAGTGGATAGGTGGAAAAGGAGCTAGGCAGGTCGGACAAGTCTTGACAAGTCATGGGGACAGTGCTGAGCTGGAAGTTTGAAACTAGGATGAGGTGGGGGAAGGGGAAATGAGGAAGCTGTTGAAGTCCACATTGATGCCCTGGGGTTGAAGTGTTCTAAGGCGGAAGATGAGGCGTTCTTCCTCCAGGCGTCTGGTGGTGAGGGAGCGGCAGTGAAGGAGGCCCAGGACCTCCATGTCCTCGGCAGAGTGGGAGGGGGAGTTGAAATGTTGGGCCACGGGGTGGTGTGGTTGATTGGTGCGGGTGTCTCGGAGATGTTCCCTAATGCGCTCTCCTAGGAGGCGCCCAGTCTCCCCAATGTAGGGGAGACCGCATCGGGAGCAACGGATACAATAAATGATATTAGTGGATGTGCAGGTAAAACTTTGATGGATGTGGAAGGCTCCTTTAGGGCCTTGGATAGAGGTGAGGGAGGAGGTGTGGGCACAGGTTTTACAGTTCCTGCGGTGGCAGGGGAAAGTGCCAGGATGGGAGAGTGGGTCGTAGGGGGGCGTGGACCTGACCAGGTAGTCACGGAGGGAACGGTCTTTGCGTAAGGCAGAAAGGGGTGGGGAGGGAAATATATCCCTGGTGATGGGGTCTGTTTGGAGGTGGCGGAACTGTCGGCGGATGATTTGGTTTATGCGAAGGTTTGTAGGGTGGAAGGTGAGCACCAGGGGCGTTCTGTCCTTGTTACGGTTGGAGGGGTGGGGTCGGAGGGCGGAGGTGCGGGATGTGGACGAGATGCGTTGGAGGGCATCTTTAACCACATGGAAAGGGAAATTGCGGTCTCTAAAGAAGGAGGCCATCTGGTGTGTTCTATGGTGGAACTGATCCTCCTGGGAGCAGATACAGCGAAGGCGGAGGAATTGGGAATACGGAATGGCATTTTTGCAGGAGGTGGGGTGGGAAGAGGTGTAATCCAGGTAGCTGTGGGAGTCGGTGGGTTTGTAAAAAATGTCAGTGTCAAGTCGGTCGTCACTAATGGAGATGGAGAGGTCCAGGAAGGGGAGGTGCGGGATGTGGATGAGATGCGTTGGAGGGCATCTTTAACCACATAGAAAGGGAAATTGCGGTCTCTAAAGAAGGAGGCCATCTGGTGTGTTCTATGGTGGAACTGGTCCTCCTGGGAGCAGATACAGCGAAGGCGGAGGAATTGGGAATACGGAATGGCATTTTTGCAGGAGGTGGGGTGGGAAGAGGTGTAATCCAGGTAGCTGTGGGAGTCGGTGGGTTTGTAAAAAATGTCAGTGTCAAGTCGGTCGTCACTAATGGAGATGGAGAGGTCCAGGAAGGGGAGGGAGGTGTTAGAGATGGTCCAGGTAAATTTAAGGTCAGGGTGGAATGTGTTGGTGAAGTTGATGAATTGCTCAACCTCCTCGCGGGAGCACGAAGTGGCGCCAATGCAGTCATCAATATAGTGGAGTAAGAGGTGGGGAGTGGTGCCGATGTAATTACGGAAGATCAACTGTTCTATGTAGCCAACAAAGAGACAGGCATAGCTGGGGCCCATATGTGTGCCCATGGCTACCCCTTTGGTCTGGAGGAAGTGGGAGGATTCAAAGGAGAAATTGTTAAGGGTGAGGACCAGTTCGGCCAAACAAATGAGAGTGTCGGTGGAAGGGTACTGTTGAGGACGTCTGGAGAGGAAAAAATGGAGGGCTTGGAGGCCCTGGTCATGGCGGATGGAGGTGTGGAGGGATTGGATATCCATGGTGAAGATGAGGCGTTGGGGGCCGGGGAAACGGAAGTCTTGGAGGAGGTGGAGGGCGTGGGTGGTGTCTCGAACATATGTGAGGAGATTTTGGACTAGGGGGGATAGGACAGTGTCGAGGTAGGTAGAGATGAGTTCAGTGGGGCAGGAGCATGCTGAGACATTGGGTCGGCCAGGGTGGTCAGGCTTGTGGATCTTGGGAAGGAGGTAGAATCGGGCAGTGCGGGGTTCCCGGACTATGAGGTTGGAAGCTGTGGGTGGGAGATCTCCTGAGGTGATGAGGTTCTGTATGGTCTGGGAGATGATGGTTTGGTGATTGGGGGGTGAGGTCATGGTCGAAGGGGCAGTAGGAAGAGGTGTCCTTGAGTTGGCGTTTGGCTTCAGCGGTGTAGAGGTCAGTGCACCAGACTACCACTGTGCGCCCTTTATCCACTGGCTTAATGGTGAGGTTGGGATTGGAGCAGAGGGATTTGAGGGCTGCGCGTTGTGAGGGTGAGAGGTTAGAGTGGGGGAGGGGGGTAGACAGGTTGAAGCGGTTAATATCCCGGCGGCAGTTGGAAATGAAGAGGTCAAGGGCAGGTAATAGGCCAGCACGGGGTGTCCAGGTGGATGCAGTGTGTTGGAGGTGGGCGAAGGAGTCCTCGGAAGGTGGGCGGGAGTCCTGATTGTGAAAGTAAGTTCGGAGGCGGAGGCAACGGGAGAGTTGTTCAACGTCACGGCGTGTATTAAATTCATTGATTCGTAGACGGAGGGGGATGAAGGTGAGTCCTTTGCTGAGGACTGATCGTTCGTCCTCAGTGAGGGGGAGGTCTGGAGGGATGGTGAAAACACGGCAGGGCTGGGAGCTGGGATCTGGTGTGGGTGTGGAGCTGGGAGTGGGGTCGGATCCAGTACCTGGAGTGGGTGTGATGGTGGGGGGAATGGGGGTGGAGTCATGAGCAGGGGTAGTGTTCCCCTCGGGGTTCTGGGGGGTGGGGATAGTGACAGTGGGGTCTGTAGGGGGCGTGTCAGCAGAATGCAGGTGAGTGGCGCTGGTTGGGATGGCAGACACGGCAGTAGGGGTGGCGGAAGTCACTGAGCGTGTGGCATCAGCGATGATGTGAGAGCCGGACGTGGTTGTGGGAGTGGCCATGATGGGGGCGGAAGTGACATCATCAATCAGCGTGGGGGTGGTAGCTGCATCAGCTGCATGGCTAATGGCGTTTCCGAGGCCAGGGGAATCTTCTGGAATGTTTAAGGAGCGCTGGTTATGGAGGTGGGTGGATAAAAGTTTGTTGTACTTACAGTTTTTGATGTTTGAGATGGAGTTGAAATACTGTTTGTTGAGAGTATGAATTCTCCTGAGGATGTAGTACAGAGTGGGTCCTTTGCAATTCTGAGAGAGTGTGGCCCTCAGCTGAGGCAGGGCTGACTGTAGAGAGGTTAGGTACCGGTGCATTGTTGCAAGCGTGGAGCGGAGGATTTTGAAGGAGAACTGTTGCTGGTGTTTTTGAATCTGTAGTCTGTACTGTTTGTCCTGTTCGGGTCCGAACTCTGCTGGTTTAAAGGTGGTCCGGAGTCCGTGTGGGATGAGTTGGTTACAGAGGCATGCACTGAGGAAGCAAATGTGGCTGTGGTACCGACATGGTTGAAGAGCTTCAGGGTAGAGGGAATGACCTGGAAGTTGCAGTGGGAGAGGGACTCCCTGAGATTCTTGTAGAGAGAGGAGGAAAACTTCTTCAAGGCAGGCATCCTTGCAAGAGGATTCGCAGTAGGGTTAAAATCAACGAGGTAAAAACAATGACTGCAGATGCTGGAAACCAGATTCTGGATTAGTGGTGCTGGAAGAGCACAGCAGTTCAGGCAGCATCCAACGAGCAGCGAAATCGACGTTTCGGGCAAAACCCCTTCATCAGGAATAAAGACAGTGAGCCTGAAGCGTAGAGAGATAAGCTAGGGGAGGGTGGGGATGGGGAGAGAGTAGCATAGAGTACAATGGGTGAGTGGGGGAGGAGATGAAGGTGATAGGTCAGGGAGGAGAGGGTGGAGTGGATATGTGGAAAAGGAGCTAGGCAGGTCGGACAAGTCTTGACAAGTCATGGGGACAGTGCTGAGCTGGAAGTTTGAAACTAGGATGAGGTGGGGGAAGGGGAAATGAGGAAGCTGTTGAAGTCCACATTGATGCCCTGGGGTTGAAGTGTTCTGAGGCGGAAGATGAGGCGTTCTTCCTCCAGGCGTCTGATGGTGAGGGAGCGGCGGTGAAGGAGGCCCAGGACCTCCATGTCCTCGGCAGAGTGGGAGGGGGAGATGAAATGTTGGGCCACGGGGCGGTTTGGTTGATTGGTGCGGGTGTCTTCAAGTCATGGGGACAGTGCTGAAGTCCACATTGATTACTCATTATTAACTCTACCGTTGGGCAGAATTGCATGTTACCACCGAGCAACTATTGGAATTGAATATACTCTGAACATTATATTCTCTCAGAATGCCAGAAATGAATTTCATCAGGAAAAGTAGACTGTCAAAACCGACGAAGGAAAATCATGTTAAAGAGAAGCAAAATAATTATGACAAAAGATAGATTGATCAGTACCAAAATCTGAACACTGATAGCAAGGTTGTTGTAAAGAAAGAAAAATAAAAGACGAGCAAGAAGCATCATTGGGACTATTACTGACATGTCCATCAACAAGCTGAGCTAAAGGTCCACAAAGAAACAGGACTCATTTCAAATTGCTGCACTTCCCGACTTTGATGGATGATGCTGTTTGAATTTACCAATGTTGGTCATTTGTATGTCACAGTAGTGATGTTGACAAAACTGCCCTTGTCCCATTAAAGTAAGACTCTATGAAAGTAGACTGCACCATCTATCAAAGCTGGACAATGATTGAAATAAAAAGCATTTTTTTCCCTGCAAGCACAATCATTCTTACAAAGATGGATGTGACTTATGGAATGGCCACTGGGCCTGAGAATATTTGTCACAATCAATCCTTTACTACTCTTTGATCACTGAGTTACATCTTTACACCTATTCAACATATTTCTCTCCCACTGTTATATCAATAAATGATCTAACTTTAGTTGATTGTTGGTGCAGTTATCAGCGAGAAATCTGAGTTGGAATCCCATTGTCTGGCCCTCAATGCCTTCATACAAGTTGGCTGAAAAATGGAACGGAATTCAGAATATTATAGCCTGCATGGAGATTAGATTAATCTGAACACTGAAGAAATTGGAAACAGAGACATGAATTAGAGCATTTAGTAAGTAGTTCTCCATCTTGCTAACTGTGTTCATCAAAGTTAAAAATCACACAACACCAGGTTATAGTCCAACAGGTTTAATTGGAAGCACTAGCTTTCGGAGCGCTGCTCCTTCATCAGGTGATTGAAGCTGCAGTGCTCCGAAAGCTACTGCTTCCAATTAAACCTGTTGGGCTATAACCTGGTGTTGTGTGATTTTTAACTTTGTACACCCCAGTACACCGGCATCTCCAAATCATGTGTTCATCAAAATATCATAAAGGACAGCAGAGCAAGAATTCTGTCAAGTTTGAACTTGCAAATAAAGGCTGGTAAGTGACAAGTTGTAAAGTTTTGGTGACCCTTTATAAAAGACTGGTTCAACCCCAAGCATCCAATTTAGGGTGAACGGGAAGGCTTTAAGTGAGTACATACAAGGTTCACAGAATAGCTCCAGGGGCTTCAATTAGATCAACAGATCATGGAATTGGGGTTGTGCTCCATAGGAAAGAGAAGGGTGAGAGGAAATTTTATAGAAGTATTCAAAATTATGAAGGGTCGAAACAGAACGGAAGGCGAAAACAAAACATAAACACAAACATAATGGATCCAAGAGCAGATCAAAGGCTAGGAATATTGCGACGAGTAATCGGTTTCCATTGGTCCATGAGTCTCTGTCAAAGGACCTAATTTAAAATGATTGGCAGAAGAACTGAAGATAACGTTTGGAAAAATATTTTTATGTAGTGAATGGTTAAGATATGGAATGCAAAGTGTTTTCAAAAACGATTTAGGTAAGTAACTGAAAGTTAAATATTTGCAGTACCGTAATAAGGTCAAATAGGAAGTGGTGCTAAGATCTTACAATGTACAAAATTAACAATGAGATAAATGAGATGAAAAGACGTTTCCTTCAGATACACTTTATTTATTCGCTTGTGACAGGTAGACAGCGCTACCTGGCCAGCATTTTTTTTAATTTATTGCCTGTCCCTTGTTGCCCTTGAGAAGACGGTGGTGGGCTGTCTTCGAGAACCACTGCAGTCCACCTGGTGTAGGTTGGCCCACAATCTTGGAAAGAAATTCAAACATTTTGACCCAGCCACAATGAATGAAAAGTGATATATGTACAAGGTGTGTGGCTTAGAGAGAAACTTGCAGGTGGTGGTGTGCCCATCTATCTTGTCCTTTTAGATGGAAGGGGTTGTAGATTTGGAAGGTGCTGTCTGAGGATCTTTAGTGAATTTTAGTGCATCTTGTAGAAAGTACACATTACTGCTGCTGGGTGTCAGTGGTGGATAGATTAGATTAGATTACTTACAGTGTGGAAACAGGCCCTTCAGCCCAACAAGTCCACACCAACCCTCCGAAGAGCAACTCACCCAGACCCATTCCCCTACATTTCCCCCTTCACCTAACACTATGTGCAATTTAGCATGGTCAATTCACCGAACCTGCACATTTTTGGACTGTGGGAGGAAACCCACACAGACATGGGAAGAGTGTGCAAACTCCACATTGACAGTTGCCTGAGGCAGGAATTGAACCCGGGTCTCTGGCGCTGTGAGGCAGCAGTGCTAACCACTGTGCCACCGTGCCGCCCATTGGATCCTTGGGGATGTGGTGCCAATCAAGCTGGCTGCATTTATCCAGTAATGTTGTTGTAGCGATACCCATCCAGGTGAACTGGGACTACTACATCACACTCTTGACTTGTGCCTTGTGTAGAGGATGGACAAACTTTGAGGAGTCAGGTGGTAAGTTACTCGCTGCAATATTCCGAGCCTTTGACCTGCTCTTGGACCCACTAGTGTTCGTTATGTTTAACTCTCAGACCCCTTCCCACCCAACATTCCTGACAAAGGGCTTATACCCGTAACATTGACTTTTCTGCTCCTCGGATGCTGCCTGGCCAGCTGTGCTTTTCCACTGCCACGCATTTCTAATCTGACTCTCCAGCATCTGCAGTCCTTACTTTGTCTGTGTTCATGTGGTGAGTCCAGTTGAGCTTCTAATCAATGGTAACCCCAAAGATGTTGATACTGGGGGATTCATTGATTGTAACACTATTGAATGTCAGGGGCAATGGTTAGATTGCTCGATTAGTATTAGAAATGATTGTTGCCTAGTATTTGTGTGGTGTGAATGTTACTTGCCACTTGTTAGTCCAAGCTTAGATATTGTCCAGATCTTGTTGCACTTGAACACGGACTGCTTCAGTATCTGAGGAGTTGCAAATGGCGCTGAATATTGCACAATCATAGAAGAGCATCCCCACTTCTGACCTAAGGATGGAGGGAAGGTCATTGATGAAGCTGCTGAAGGTGTTTGGGCCTAGGACACTACCCTGAGGAACTCCTGCAGATAGCAGATATGTCCTGAAGCTGAGATGACTGACCTCCGACAACCACAACCATCTTCCTATGTGTCAGATATGACTCAGACCAGGAGAGAGCTTTCCCCCGATACCCATTTGTTTGGACTTCTTGATGCTACATTTGGTTGAGTGTGGCCTTGATGTCAAGGGCTGTCACTCTCACCTCACCTCTGGAATTCAACTCTTTTGTCCATTTTTGAATCAAGGCAGTAATGAGGTCAGGAGGTGAGTGGCCCTGGCGGAACCCAAACTGGGCATCACTGAGCAGGGTATGGCTGAGGTGGTGTTGCTTGATAGCACTGGTGTTGACACCTTACATCACTTTATTGATAATCAAAGGTAGACGGATGAAGTAACATTTGACCAGTTTGGATTTGTCCTATTTTTTTTGTGTACAGGACTACCTGGACAATTTTCCACATTTGCAGATGAATGCCAGTGTTGTAACATTTTCCAAATCCCGGTCAAGCCCAGGGAGGAAGGCATTGCCTGTCCTGAATATGTATCAGAAATCTTAGCGGACAGAACATTGTGGGCAATGCCCATGCAACTTTCTGCTAAATACAGTTAAAGATCACACAACACCAGGTTATAGTCCAAAAGGTTTATTTGGAAGCACTAGCTTTCGGAGTGCTGCTCCTTCATCAGGTAGCTATGGAGCAGAATCATAAGACACAGAATTTATAGCAAAAGATGACAGTGTCATACAGCTGAAATGATATATTCAACAAACCTAGATTGCTGTTCAGTCTTTCATCTTTTAAGATGGTTTGCAGGTTTCCATTCATTAATATGTAAATCCCAGGACTGGTCAGACTGGTTCTATTTCGAAAATAGGAATTTATAAAATGTTATATGCCTTGACTGCCTGCCGATTGTGTGCTTTTTGAGCAAAATAAAATGTATCTGCAAATATAATTCTGCAAATACAAATTCACCCCATAGACTTGCATGCTGCATTTCTCTAGCTTCCACCATAAACATATTAAAACAGCCATCCCCGACAAACAAGCCCTATGCATACACAGGATCTGTTCAGATGAGGAGGAACATGACAGACACCAAAGGTGCTCAAGGACGCCCTCATAAGAACAGGGTACGCTGCTCCCTTCATCGATCACCAGTTCTGACATCCCACAGCAAGAAACCTTAATTGCCTCCTCAGGAGACAGACACTGGATGCAACCGACAGGATACCCTTCATTGTCCAGTACTTCCTAGGAGCCGTAAAACTACGCCATGTCCTTCTCAGCCTGCAACACATTATCAATGAGGATGAGCACCTTGCCAATACCTTCCCTATGCCTCTGGTTCTTCCCTTTAAACAACTGCCAAATCTGAAACAGACCATTGCTCGCAGCAAACTGCCCAGCCTTCAGTACAACAGCGACCATAATACAGTACAGCCCTGTCACAGAAACCACTGCAAAACCACGTGGGGACACCACCCGCCATGTACATAGCAGGTACTCATGTGACTCAGCCAATGTTGTCTATCTCATAAGCTGCAGGCAAGGATGCCCTGAGGCATGTTACATAGATGAGAGCAAGCAGATGCTACAACAATAGATGAATGGATGCCACGCAACAATCACTAGACAGGGGTATTCCCTCCCAGTCAGAGAACACTTCAACTGTCAGGGATATCAGGCCTCGGGTTTTCGGGTGTCCATACTCCAAAGCAGACGTCGGGACAGGTAACAACACGAAGTGGCCAAGGAGAGGCTGATAGCCACATTCGGTACCCATGAGAATGGCCTCAACCAGGACCTTGGGTTCATGTCACACTACAGGTGACCGCACTACACTATACACTCTCTCATGCAAGCACACATTTACACTTTTACATACTCACACACTCACATAGACCTTCTCTCATACACATACACACAAATACACTCCCCACATACTCATCCACACACACACACTGTCTCACAGGCTTATACTCCATCACACTTTACCAAGCATGCACACATGTGCAAACACACTCATGTGCACACACACACACACACACACACACAAGTCTATAAGGTAAATTTGCACTTGCAGAATTATCTTTGCAGATACATTCTATTTTGCTCAAAAAATGCATAATCTGCAGGAAGTCAATCCATATAACATTTTATAAATTCCTACTTTGGAAATAGAACCAGTCTGACTTAAGATTGGGATACAGACAGAGTCTGTATGTCAACGACTTCAATACATTGTCTGATCTGAGATGTCACTTTGTTTTGTAAAACCTTGTGTTATCTTGAGAATGTCACTTAAAAGAAGTCCTGAGATTTACATATTAATGAACTGAAACCTGCAACCCATTCTAAAAGACGAAAGACTGAACAGCAATCTAGGTTTGTTCAATACATCATTACACTTGTGTGAAACTGTCATCTTTTGTTGTAGATTCTGTGTCTTATGATCCTGCTCCACAACTCCTTGTGAAGGAGCAGCGTGCTGAAAGCTAGTGCTTCCAAGTATACCTGTTGGATTATAACCTTGTATTGTGAGGTTTTTAACTTTGTCCACCCCAGTCCAACACCGGCACTTCCACAGCACTGCTGAATATTGGCAAGAACCTAGAATGTCTACCCCCTAGTATGTAGGCAATTGAAAGAACAAATGACCAATCATAGAATCGTATGTGCAGAAGGGGGCTATTCAAGTGTTTTGTGTCACTGTCTTGACACTTTTCAAGGGGGTTCCAGTTTTTCATATCAATGGTAACACATCAGATTTGCTTTCAAAAGTTACTGTTGAATTTGCGTCCACCATCCATTCATGAAGTGAATATTCAGATCGTAACTACTCACTGGATAAAGCAAATCCACATTTCTCACCTAGGTTTTTGGCAGCTGTGTTTTCTTGTTCCTGACTTTCCCATCAGCATAAACAGTTTATTTCGATCTAGTCTATCAAAACCCTTGAATTGCAGACACTACTACTAAATTTCCCCTTAACTCAAACTTGCTGTTCTGAAGAACAATCTCAACTTCTCTGATCTCTGCACATAATTTAAACCACTCATCTCTGTTCCCATACTGGTAGATCTTTTCTGCACCCTCTCCAAGGCGTTGACATCTTACCTTATCTAAAGGTATTTAACATTTTGTACTTTAAATGCCTTTTTAATAAACCCTAGTTTAATTCCACGTAATCTCAACTTCATCAAGCTCTCACCTTGCAAATTTTAGTACATGTACATTCCCTGGTTTTTCTGTTCCCGCACTCCTTTGGAAATTGTACCATTTAAAATTACAATGCCTTTCCTGATTTCCTTTGAAAATGCATTACCTTACATTTCTCTGCATTAGAAAAAGGATGTTCAGAATAAGGCATCAGTCTTTTTTTATACTCAGAAAGCATTTTGAACAAAATGTGATGTATCTAGAAGAATCGAACAATATCAATACAAGAATGTGGAAGGTCAGAAGAAAACATTACACGTGGCTAGCACCAGAGATCAAAAACAAAAAAACTGTTCACATCCCTCAATTGATTTTGTCATCAAATATCTATCAGCCTCTTTTAAGATTTATGATCTATTCAGTCCAATCACCTTTCTGAAATATCTATTCCAAACATTGAAACCGCTGTGTGAAGCAGGCTTATCTCAGCAGCTTCCATCTCCCTGGCGACGTCCTTTCATTATTCTTCTTGGGATCATATAACCAGCTTCTCAGTGAAACCTTCTGATATTTTTAAGAACCTTGATACATTTCAACAAACCTGCATTTATCCACAACTTTCACAACCTCAGGATGTCTCAACTTCTTTTTTCCCCACATCTCTTGAAGCACTTTTAAAATGTAGCAATTATTGCAATATAGGAAATGCAGCAGCCAGTTTGCTCAAAGTTAAAGGCCACATACAGTGATGACCATGCCGTCTGTTTCTAGTGGCATTGATTGAGGGATAAATACTGACCAGGGGAATCGCTCATCTCAATTCCCCCTCAATCTTCCCTTTAGCGCAACTAGGTTTAGCTTCTGATTACAGGAGTGAGAATGATAGCCCTTAGCTTTACTATTGCCATGATATTCTGTAACGTGGGTAAGTTAATTCTAAATATGGCACAAAGAGAAAAATAGAGAGTATAGTTTACTGGAAATCACAAAGTTGAACCAACAGTTTGAGGCATGAACATGTAATGATATGATTGGCTACAGAATGTTTATTAACTGAAATATGATTGGATAATAGTCACATATAGCAGTTAGGCAAAAGTGAGGGCTGCAGATGCTGGAAACTAGAGTTTAGATCAGAGTGGTGCTGGAAAAGCACAGCAGGTTAGGTCCTGCTTCTCGGATGCTGCCTGACTTGCTGTGCTTTTCCAGCACCACTCTGATCAAAACATATAGCAGTTATTCAACTATGATTGGATAGGAAAATGGGTAAATAAATGTGTAATCCTTTTTGATTGGAAATGATAATTTAGGAATAGTCAGTTGAAAGTTTGTTATCTGTAAAAAAAATGTTCGGAACTTTGTCCTTGTAATAAAGATCTGAACTCTATCATATTTTCCTGAAGTATTCATCTCTCATGCAGGCAGGAATAAACATTTAAACAAAGGAACCACGTCTTATTTGGTCCAAGTGGAAAGGGTTCTATGTAGCAGCAGTGTGTACTATCTACAAGATGTACTGTAGAAATTCATCAAGGCTCCTTTCGTCTGTATTTCCAAACTCTGTACCATTCCCATTTAGAAGGACAATGGCAGCATTTACATGGGAACACTGCTACTTGCAATTTCCCCTCCAAATCACTCACCATCCTGACGTGGAAATAGATCGCCGTTCCTTCTGTGTCACTGAATCACAATCCTAGAACTGTGGGTCTATCTATAGCACAGAAATTGCAGTTGTTCAAGTAGGCAGCTAATCATCACCTTCTCAAAGACGACTAGGGGTGAACAATGAATGCTGACCCTGCTAATGATGCTGACATCCCACGAGCAAAAAAAAACTCAAGCTTTCCTAGAGTCAAGATAATGTACTATTAAATAACTATAAAAGGAACCATTTAAAGAATATATGTGAGGGAGGATAGCACTAACATTTTTAATTTGATTTTCCATGGACACTCCAGAGCACTATCTTCCTCATGATTCATGATGTAAAATCTCATTCAAACAGGCCACTATGGTGAACATTACAGAAAACAGCAGCATGTACCCCCCCTTCCTTAAAGGGGGGGTAGATATAGGACTGAAGTTAGGGGTAGGTTCTTCGCTCAGCGAGTCGTAAGTTCATGGAATGCCCTGCCAGCAGCAGTGGTGGACTCTCCCTCTTTATGGGCATTTAAGCGGGCATTGGATAGGTATATGGAGGATAGTGGGTTAGTATAGGTTAGGTGGGCTTGGATCGGCGCAACATCGAGGGCCAAAGGGCCTGTACTGCGCTGTATTCTTCTATGTTCTATGTTCTATGTTCTACACCTGGGGTTAATTTTCAAAGCCATTTTGAAGTACAATGAGCTAAGTATGCATGATGCATGTTTTGCTCATTGGTACTTGCAGTTGAGAAGTTCTTAATGGGATTGCTGCAGGTTGTTCAAAAGAAATTTGGAAAGAAAGCTTGATAAATAGTACCCTATGATTGCCATCATGAAATGTATTGGCTGAGCTCCATGGTGATGTCACTGGATTTAATTGACAAGTGGGAATTAATTGAGAAAATGAGAATAAGGTTGATACAAACAAGCCTTGGTCTGACCACTTTGTTATGACACGGGGTAAACCCAATTTATTTATCCCAATCATTCAGGTAATCCTGACAGTATGCTCTCAACATGGTCTTCAATGCCTGATGTTACCTTTCCAAAGCTCCCTGGGATTCAGGATGATACACACTTGATTTAAAGTGCTGTATACCTAAGCTATCCATGACTTCCTTAAACAGCCGAGCAGTAAAATTAGTCTGACTGAATTTCTCTGGGTAGCCCATACTGCTTGAAGAAAGCTGCTAACTCCTCGACCACCCTTTCTGTCTCGATACTCTGTAATGGAATTGCCTCCATAACCTGGTAGACACATCCATTATGGTTAGCAAGTACCGGTTCCCACTTTTGGTTCTTGGGAGGGAACCTACACAATCAATCATAACCCGTGTGAAAGGTTCTTCAAATGTGGGAATTGGCAACAAAGATGCTGGTTTTATTACCACTTGTGGATTACCTACCATTTGGCATGTATGACACCTATGGCAAAAGTTAACCACATCCTTGTGCGTTTGAGGGCAATAAAAATGTTTTTGTACCTTAGCCTGTATGTTTAATACCCCTAGGTGACATCCTACAGGTAGTTCATGTGCTACCCGTAACACTTCCTGTCAGTATGCTACCGGCAACACAATCTGGTGCAGTTCGGCCCATTTCCCCTCTGCACTAACCTGCCGTGGTCTCCATTTTTGTCTTAGGATTCTATCTTTCAGATAAGAACTTTCAGGAATATTCTCTGCCTCCTTTTCTAAGTATGCATCCACATATAAATCCTTTATTGTCTCATCTTTCTGTTGCAAGTCCATTAGCCTTTCAGGACTAAACACTTCTGCCTGTTCAGGTTTTTCTTGCACCATTACATCAAACAGGGTGTCCGCTAACTGAGTCTCAACTCCTTCATCTTTCTCTTTACTTTGTGCTGTGACTTATGATAGTGGAATCTGGTTCCTACCCAGTCTGGAAAAATACCAGGGTATTTTTCTTTTAACTCAGTTTCTTGGTCTTCTCCACAACAAGGGATATCATTTCCACCTTGAACCATGCTAAATCTTTCCCAAGAACAAACTGGATTCCTGGAACTGTGTCAATCACTCCCACTGTTACTTCCTGATCTTACATAGGGGAACACTAAATTTCTGTCCATCTATCCCACAAATTACCACTCTCTCGGGTAACAGGACAGAAAGAGTGCAAATTCACTCATCTCTTATTAGAGACTGGTTAGATCCATCTCTTATTAGAGACTGGTTAGATCCTGCATCTCTCAAAATTATAACTTCTTGCCCTTCTCCCCCTGTTCTCCATCAGAGTTCTACATGAATGCATGCAGTTTTTGAGCAAAGTACAATATACCACCATTACACGTGGGGACACCTCCCACCTTGTACATGGCAGGTACCCATGTGATTCAGCCAACGTTGTCTATCTTGTACGTTGCAGGCAAGGATGCCCGGAGGCATGGGACATTGGGGAAACTGAGCAAACTCTACGACAATGGATGAATGGGCACCGCACAACAATCAACAGACAGGAGTGTTCCCTCCCAGTTGGGGAACACTTCAGTGGTCCAGGACATTCGACCTCGGACCTTCGGGTGACCATCCTCCAAGGCAGACTTTGGGACAGCAGCGAAAAGTGGCCGAGCAGAGGCTGATAGCTAAGTTCAGTACCCATAGGGAGGGCCTCAACCTAGACCTTGGGTTCATGTCACATTACAGGTGACCACCATTGCACTATATACACACACACACCACACACACACACACAGAGATACTCCTACACACACACACACATGGACACACATATGCGCACACAGACACCCACACACACCCTTACAGACACATACACTCCCACACTCTCACATGCACCCCCTCACAGACTTAAGACACTCTGCACTCACTACACACACACACATACGCTTTCTCACACTCACAACCCCCAACCCACACAGACAGACAGACCCACACACACAGACCCACATGCACACACATATTTTGTGGGGTGAATTTGTACTTGCAGGGTTACATTGTACTTTGCTCAAAAACTGCATGAATTCATGTAAAACTCCATTATCTCACTTTTTAGATTAGAATCAATCTAAACATCATGACATAGACAGAGAACACAGGGGGCTAACACCTTCAACATATTGTCTAGCTATCACCATTGTTAACAGTTAACCTGAGAATGCGACTTTTAAAAAAAAGTTTTGTGATTTACACATGTAAGAAGTGAAACTATCATGGTATTCTAACAGATGAAAGACTTAACAGACAATCAATTTTTCTGTACAATTTCAGTTACATCACACTGTAAATTTTTGCTATAAATTCTGTGTGTTAGGATTGAGCCCTCCACTACCACTTGATGAAGGAGCAACGCTCTGAAAGCTAGTGTGCTTCCAATTAAACCTGTTGGACTATAACCTGGTGTTGTGTGATTTTTAACTTTATACAAAGGAAGATGTTTGTGGTCGTCAGAGGTCAAACAGCTCAGCTCTAGAACAGTATTGCAGGAGATTCTCAGGTTGTGTCTGAGCCCCAAACATCTGCAGCTGCTTCATGAGTTTCCCTTCATTGCAAAGACTGTATCCTTTTATTTTTTGCATTTTTGATTGTGGACTGAAGTGGGAAAAGTATTGATTTAAAAGCCAAGGAATTTTTAAGGCTTCACTTACACTTTAAAAGCAGGTTACCTGACACTCATTGTCAGGATTGCTTACATTATTATTGATTTAAGTAATGGGAAAAGCCTGGTTACAGACAAGTTATATCCAGTAGGCTTGTATATGAATGGAGATTTGCCAGCAACAAGTAGCTGACTGGTCTACGGCCTAGTGACCAGTTATTAACAAAGATCTCCTGCCTGCCAACAACTATGTGATTTTGCTCTCAGATAGCTGACCAGATTTGCTACCTCTGGATTGTTAGTCCTGTAACAGTCATTAAGGCTTGGATGTGAACATGAACATTCACGGGTTTGTTGAAACAACAAGATTCAAAGGAAAGCATTGCTTGATTGACAGCTTTTTTCTCTCAGATTTTTCTCATTTGCTCAATGCTTATTTACACAAAATAAAGAGGTGTCAAGTGCTTACAGTTTCTGGGGTTAATACCTTATTAAAGGACTGGTTGAGTGACACTTCTGTAGGACTGTAGTAAAAAGAGTCTTTTGTAATCAAGTCGTGAATTACTGGTTTTTGGAAATTTTTTTTCACTGTTGACACTGGTTTATTGTTTCTATACAATGTGCAGGCTGAGTAAATGGACCTTAATAGGTTGGTAGAGAATATGACCTTAATAGGACCTTAATGGACCAATAGTTTGGTAGAGAATATAAGAAAGGCTACTAGGGTGGGTTCAGGGGCATTGGTTGGTATGGAGGAAATGAGGGACCATTGGAGGCGAGTAGAGGGCACAGATTAGCATAGAGACCATGAGTTAAATATTTTGAACTTAACATTTAAAAAGCTCCCTTATCCCGGCTATAGTTTACAACACCTCTGAGGGGCTGCGAACCATGGGTCATTGAAAACTGGTTCAACTCCATGAAAGTTGCAGAGGGTTAGAAGAGGCTCTTCTCTGCAATCGAGCTTCCCAGTTCAGGCATCTAGAATGCAGGCTTGCGATCTGCACTATTCCACACCATTATCACACCGTGACAATATCTGGGGTGCTGGGTATCCTGGAATTGTTCCAACCACCTTTTTCAAAGTTGCACCAAGTCCCCTGAACTCCACAACAATCCAGCCATCATTTTTTAAGGAATGTAGTCTTTCAAATTATCTTCCTCAAAAGGCGGTGGAAACACAATCTTTAGTGATTTTTAAGGCAAAAGTAGATAGATTCTTGAGAAGCAAGGGGATAGGCAGGAAAGTGGAGTTGGGTTTACAATCAGATCAGCCATGATCTTATTAAATGGTGGAGTTGTGTGGCCTAATGGCCTTTGACTGTTCCTAGCCCATGCCTGTATGTTCAGCTCAACACCCTTTCATCAGAACTGTCTTGCTTTCCTCTATTAGATGGGTGCATTCAATAGTGTTTTTATTTACCTTGGTATTATGATTCACTGTTATGTATTTCCTATACTCAAACCCCTCAAAACTTTCTGATGACAATTCATTCATCTTAAGCATATCCCTGTTTCATTTTTCACAAATGTTGTCAGACCTGCTGAGCTTTTCCGGCAGTGTTTTTTTTAATATAAAAAGCAGATTTTCAATACCTGCAGTATTTACTTTTGTTTACTTCGGTTGAAACTTGAGCAAAACATGAGGCAGCATTTTGTAGTCCTCTGCCTGTATGTGCGCAGGTAGAGAGGGACCAATACAATTCCCTTGGTGGGAGTTTCTAGCTCCAGTCCTGACACTACTGGTATTAGAGAGATCTCTAAGGAAGGACTTCCTCCTGACTGAAGGGTTGAATCCATGGAATGTTAAATAGCGGAAGGGCTGCTGTGACCAGTTGGCAGGTCTTCTGAAAAATCTAGCAAAAAAAAATCATAGAAAACAAGTAAATTCCTACCTGGATAACATCAAGCCAGATAGGTGTATACCACTGAATCAGAGGTTTTGGGTATTTATTATCATCTTGGAATTAGAACAAATGTTGCACAAACGTACCAACAGAATTCTTAACACAGAGCCTGGATTCAGTTGTGTCTTTATAATAGACCAACACAGATTGACTATATTTCCTTTACTGAAGGAATTCCTCTCAAATTCTTTGTGCCTTCTTCTTTCAGTCTCAGTGAGCATTAGAATATTGATTGAAACCATTTTGTTACACAAATAGGTATCTTGCAGTTGAGTTTTTCTCCTTGGCTTGGTTACAGGCAGGGTGTGTGCATGAGATAACAGATAGTAAGAAAAGGGGCTTACTGATTATAAGTAGTGCCCAATGAGGCATACGAAATGCATTTTGGTGACCAAGGTACTATGAGACTATGTACTTTTGTATTATTCTGAACCAGAAGCAATCAAACGCAGTGGAGGAGATACTCATTAAAAATTAAGTTAACAAAAAGGCAAGACCTAAGTTTCAATTAAACTTGAATTCACCAAAACATATGATTTTCAAGAAACATTTCTTCTTAGAAATTGAAGGATAGTTCGGATAATCTTCTCCTTAAAGGAAAAACCTGTCCCTGGCAATGATTCTTAGAATGGTGCAGGAGGGAGGGATTCCGGTATCTGGATAACTGGGGTTCTTTCTGGGGAAGGTGGGACCTCTATAAACAGGATGGTCTACACCTGAACCTGAGGGGCACCAGTATCCTTGGGGGGAGGTTTGCTAGTGCTCTTGGTGGGGGTTTAAACTAACTCTGCAGGGGCATGGGAACCTAGACTGTAGCTTTAGGGTACAGGACCTGGAGTGTAGGGAGGTTAGGAACATGGCATCAATCTCAAAGGAGGGTGCCTGTAAACAGGAAAGTGGCTTGAAGTGTGTATACTTCAATGCAAGAAGTATACGAAATAAGGTAGGTGAACTTGCAGCGTGGGTTGGTAAATGGGATTTCGATGTTGTGGCTATTACAGAGACATGGGTAGAACAGGGACAGGATTGGCTGTTGCAGGTTCCAGGGTTTAAATGTTTTAGTAGGGTCAGAGGTGGGGGTAAAAGAGGGGGAGGTGTGGCATTGCTTGTCAAAGATAGTATTACAGCGGTGGAAAGAACGATGGATGAAGACTCGCCATCTGAGGTAGTTTGGGCTGAGGTTAGGAATAGGAAAGGTGAGGTCACCCTGTTAGGAGTTTTCTACAGGCCTCCTAATAGTCCTAGAGACGTAGAAGAAAGGATTGCGAGGATGATTCAGGAGAAGAGTGAAAGTAATAGGATGGTTGTTATGGGGGACTTTAACTTTCCAGATATTGACTGGGAAAGCTATAGCTCGAGTTCGTTAGATGGGTCGATGTTTGTCCAATGTGTGCAGGAGGGTTTCCTGACACAATATTTGAACAGGCCAACAAGAGGTGAGGCCATATTGAATTTGGTTGTGGGTAACGAACCAGGCCAGGTGTTAGAATTGGAGGTAGGTGAGCACTTTGGGGACAGTGACCACAATTCAGTGACTTTTACTCTAGTGATGGAGAGGGATATGTGTGCACTGCAGGGCAAGAGTTATAGCTAGGGGCAGGGAAATTATGATGCGGTGAGGCACGACTTAGGATGCGTGGCTTGGAAAAGTAGGCTTCAAGGCATGGGTGCAATTGATATGTGGAGCTTGTTCAAGGAGCAACTATGGAGTGTCCTTGATAAGTATGTACATGTCAGGCAGGGAGGAAAGGGTCGTGTGAGGGAGCCGTGGTTTAATAAGGAATTGGAATCCCTTGTTAAATGGAAGAGGGCGGCCTATGTAAAGATGAGGCGTGAAGGTTCAATTGGGACGATTGACAGTTATAAGGTAGCCAGGAAGGATCTGAAGAGAGAGCTAAGAGCAGCAAGGAGGGGACATGAAAAGTCCTTAGTTGGTAGGATTAGGGAAAACCCTAAGGCTTTCTATAGGTATGTCAGGAATAAAAGAATGACAGTTTAGGAATAGGTCCAGTCAAGGATAGTAGTGGGAAGTTGCGTGTGGAGGCTGAAGAAATTGGGGAGACACTGAATGAATACTTTTCGTCAGTATTCACTCAGGAACAGGACATTGTTGCCGATGTGAATATTGAGTCACAATTAATTAGAATGGACGACTTTGAGGTATGTAGGGAAGAGGTGTTGGAAATTCTGGAAAGGGTGAAAATAGATAAGTCCCCTGGGCCTGATGGCATTTATCCTAGGATTCTCTGGGAAGCAAGAGAGGAGATTGCAGAGCCATTGGCCATGATTTTTATGTCCTCGTTGTCTACAGGAATAGTGCCAGAAGACTGGAGGATAGCAAATGTGGTTCCCTTGTTCAAGAAGGGGAGTAGGGATAACCCTAGTAACTATAGGCCGGTGAGTCTCATTTCTGTTGTGGGCAAAGTCTTAGAGAGAATTGTAAGGGATAGGATTTATGAACATCTGGATAGGAATAATGTGATCAAGGATAGTCAGCATGGTTTTGTGAAGGGCAGGTCGTGCCTCACAAACCTTATTGAATTCTTTGAGAAGGTGACTAAGGAGGTGGACAAGGGTAAAGCGGTAGATGTGGTGTATATGGATTTTAGTAAGGCGTTTGATAAGGTTCCCTATGGTAGGCTACTGCAAAAAATACAGAGGTATGGCATTGAGGGTGAGTTGGAGGTTTGGATTAGGAATTGGCTGGCTGGAAGAAGACAGAGGGTAGTAGTTGATGGTAAAGGTTCATCTTGGAGTGCAGTTACTAGCGGTGTTCCACAAGGATCTGTTTTGGGACCGTTGCTGTTTGTCATTTTTATAAATGACCTGGAGGAGGGGCTAGAAGGTTGGGTGAGCAAGTTTGCGGATGATACGAAAGTCGGTGGAGTTGTTGACAGTGAGGAAGGATGTGTCAGGTTACAGCGGGATATAGATAAGTTGCAGAGCTGGGCAGAAAGGTGGCAAATGGAGTTCAATGTAGCTAAGTGTGAGGTGATTCACTTTGGTAAGAGTAACAAAAAGATGGGGTACTGGGCTAATGGTCGGATACTTGGTAGTGTGGATGAGCAGAGGGATCTTGGTGTCCATGTACACAGATCTCTGAAAGTTGCCACCCAGGTAAATAGTGCGGTGAAGAAGGCATATGGCATACTGGCTTTTATTGGTAGAGAAATTGAGTTCCGGATCCCTGAGGTCATGTTGCAGTTGTATAAGACTCTGGTGCGGCCGCATCTGGAGTATTGTGTGCAGTTTTGGTCGCCATACTATAGGAAGGATGTGGAGGCACTGGAACGGGTGCAGACGAGGTTTACCAGGATGTTGCCTGGTATGGTAGGAAGATCGTATGAGGAAAGGCTGAGGCACTTGGGGCTGTTTTCATTGGAGAAAAGAAGATTTAGGGGTGACTTGATAGAGGTGTACAAGATGATTAGAGGTTTAGATAGGGTTGACCATGAGAACCTTTTTCCACGTATGGAGTCAGCTATTATGAGGGGGCATAGCTTTAAATTAAGGGGTGGTAGGTATAGGACAGATATTAGGGGTAGATCTTTACTCAGCGAGTCGTGAGTTCATGGAATGCCCTGCCAGTAGCAGTGGTGGACTCTCCCTCTTTATGGGCATTTAAACGGGCATTGGATAGGCATATGGAGGATAGTGGGCTAGTGTAGGTTAGGTGGGCTTGGATCGGCGCAACATCGAGGGCCAAAGGCCTGTACTGCGCTGTATTTTCCTATGTTCTAAGTTCTTTGAAACCATGAAGTGAAGCCACTTCAGTTTCGGTTGATTTGTTACAACACAGACAGAAACTGATTACCATGGCTAGGACGCCTCAAACTAAGAGACTACATAATCCATATTTGTAAAATGTGCTTGCCTAATGCAGCACAATTGTTGTCCCCATTTGGAAACACATACCATCTACTCAACCATATTATCATTACAGAACATTTGGTAAGCTTCTACTGCCTATTTTGTCTGAACCAGTGGAGTGAAACTGGCCCAGATAATGACCAATTGCTGAGATGTGCCTCTTTATGGTCACATTACTTCAGTGCTATAATTTCCACATAGAACTCAATGTGTAAAGAACCACATTAAGTGTGCAAGCAACTATTTTACTTTCACACAACTCACTGCCAAGGTCATTGGGAACATTGTGCACAATTCTCACAAGTTAACCTTCAAAAAAACGACAAACAAAATGGAAGAATTAAAGAGGTTCCAGAAGTTACGCACTAAGTTATAACCAAAAATGCAGAAAATTAAACTAGTTTTCAAGGAACAGAAAGTTATATGGATAATATTCTTTTAATAGTTTTATCTTCCTGAACTCAAGCAAAAAGAAATTAGATAAGTAACTTGTTAATAAGGGCATATATAAACATTTTATGTCATATCAGTCAACAGGCAATTTTCAAAAAATATAACTCTGTACTATGCTAAGGCCACACGAATGTCAATAATATCATTCAATTGGTTAAGATTGAGTAACGAAAGCTGCAATATTAGACAGTTACTATGAAATTTCAGAAGTTTATTTTAGGAGGTTTTAGAAAAAGATCATATTATTTATTCTTCTCAGAGATTTTATTTATGACAACTCAACATGCTTTCAATGATATGTATGGAAAGAACAAATATGCCTTGTGACTGAAAGCCCTTTCCATAAATGCTTATGTACTATAACATAAACCTGAATTTGAAAGTCAATTGATGTAAAAGGTAAAGTCGTCATAGTCCCATAAGACCACCCCTTTTATCAGAGAGAGACGAATGATGGTGGTTTAACCTGAGGGTCACCACAGCGAGGAGAGAAGTTGAGAAGGAGAATACTTCTTGATACCCTCAGCCATTGTGGGAATTTAATCCATACTAGGGGCATCACAAACCAGCCATAAAGCCAGTTGAGCTAACTGATGCCCTTTGTATACAAAGGGCACTCAGACATTTCTCAGAGGTGATATATAACCGACCCTCATTATGTCAACATGTAACAGATTGAACAGCATATTTCAATTAATTGAAATTTATTTTAAATTAATTTTACTATCTTTGGTGCAAGTAATGTGGTGAAATGGGAGCGTTGATTTTTAATTAAAAAACGGAATCATACCACATTTATGCACAATTTAGAAATTAACCACAGCTCTTAAATTTTGCGAATTATGGCTTAACCTCCTCAAAGAACAAATTAAATACAATTAGCCTGTAATTTATAAGTACATTTTTTGTGACTGTCATAACTGCAGGTGCACATCCTTAAACATTGCCATCTGGATCATGAACACTAGTGTGTTGCATAATACTGGACTTGTGAGACATTGAGGCATTTAGAAAACAAGAACAAATCTTCATCCTAAATTGATAAATATGAAAGACAACACAAAAAATGCCATACTCCTTTTCACGGCAGTAAACACACCCCCTTTATTTCAAGTATTCTTCCTCATTAACTTTGAGTGAAAACATTATAGCAGAAAGAAATCAATTAGATGTACTGTGAACAAAAGCATGAGCTCCACAGTACTGTAATGTCCTTAGAACCTGCTCTTTTTTCCTTTTTGTCTTTTTATTTAAAAAATTTAAACACAGCAATTAAAATCAGTCAGTATTAACTGTTAACTGTCTAACTTAGTTCAACTATCTGACACATTTAGCAAAATGTAGCTGCTAATGAAACAAAGCAATCTACAATTGTTAGGCTAGCAGAAGCTCAGAGTACTATTAGTGCAATACATCGTGAAGGTAGCATGATTAGGGGCAGAGGTTGGTTGGGAGGGGATTGGAGGGGAGAAACAGAGGAAAGAGAGAAGGGGAAACCAAATTAAAACTTTCACATCTGCTGAAAACTAACAGCTAGTTACATAAAACTATTGCAAAGTTGTTATATTGTTGTAATGGGAGCTTTTAAAAAAAAGTGAAGCAAACTGCCATTAAAGTCTTAGGTCTAAAGGGTATTATTCAACATGTGTTTTGAAATGTGGAAAATGTTCTGTATATTTAAAGGGATGTCATTAAATCCAACATGCCATAATAATGCAACACAAAAAACCCTACTGCAACAGTTCATGGCAACATTTCGTATTGGTTAAATAAGTACTAAAATGGTTTTGTTTTAAATGCTTTGCACTTTTTTGTGAAAGTACTGCCATTACATATTCACAACATTTCTCCATGACAACAAAGTATCTACGTGGCACAAACCCAGAAAGACATCCAAGACTGTCGTGTATATATTTACAATAAATAAGATACATTTCTCTGATACATTAATACAAAAGAAGGACAAAATACAGTACACTGTCAAATACTCTGCAGGAATGTATTACCTTGCATAGTGACAAGTTACATTACAGAGCTAAGAGTTCAGGCAACACCATGACAACAAAGAATCTAGTAAATAATAACGTATAGGCCTCTATCAAGGCTTTGTTGGCAAACCTGGGTTGCACGTATACAGATGTCAATGCATATTATAGGCATATTGCAGTTGGGAGTCACTTAAATTTGAAAATGTAGAAAACAGAGATGATATGTCAGCTAAATGTACTCATTAATGTGCATTATGGCATTTCTCATAAAAATCACAGTGTACACAGGAATAACCACCAATTTGCAATTTTCCAAAGAACCCTTGGTCCAACTTAAAATCAAATTGGTATTTGCAATAGAGTGGAAAAAAATAATGCCAGCTACCCTGTTTGAAATGTCAGCTCACGTCCAAAGAAAAAATGAAACAGTAGCATATTGGCAGAACAGGACTTGTCCTCAGAACTGAATATAGTGTTAAGAAAATGCTAAACTAGTCATACATATTTGATTTTTTTTGCAATAGTGTATGGGTACAAAGTCAAACATGCAGCTAAGTAACCTCCAAAAAAAGGTATTTATAGTTAAATGCTGATGACCCACTTCCCTATAATTGGGAATTATCAACTATGTTTTTTTGAAATTATCACATGCAAATTTGTGTGATAGCTGCACATTCTGCTCTGACTTACAGTCTACTGATTCTTTGCTTTTTACATGACAACTTCCGGATTGATCTCTCCCACACTTTTCCACATTCAGTTGTTGTTGTTCTCTTGGTGATGAAATTCTTGCAGTATCTTGCACTGCTTTTTGCTCACATAAAACTTCCACGACTGGCTCAGACTTTAACAGTGAACCACAAACTATGCCCTTCTCTTCGAATTTCAGTTTCGAACTTTCAGGCTTTGATAAGGGTGTTGTGATACTTGACACTACTGTAGCAGGCTCAAATGTGTTCAAATGTGGCCCTTCTTTATCATTCCTGGCTGCCAAATCATGTGAACCCACTTCTTTCCTCCTTTCAGTTTCTGTTATTCCAGGGATAGCCAACTTCACTGGACCCAATACATTTTTGGCAACAGTTGCTAAATGGGAAACGAAAGGTGTTTTAACAAAGCTAGCTGGAGAGCATTTTGTGCCACCTGTATTTTCCGTATTTACTGCAGGTTGAGTTTTGGTGTCAGGCCCTCCACTTTCCTTTAATATTTGCTCACTTTGGCTTAATCTTCCTTCCATTTCTCCTGCAGTGGAATGTTTAAGATACTTGGCATTATTTGAATGAAAAGATTTTGCACCAATTCCAAACGAATCTTTTTGCTTATTCACAATTTGGCCTTTGACCTCATCATTTGGCTTGCAAACAGTTCGCGTGACATCCTTTTTAGGATCTTCAATTCTCTGGGGATGCTCTGAGGTATGAGGAGACATTGATGTGAAAAGCAGATATTGATCAGCTACTTCTGATAGTTTGTGATGTTCATCCTCTGTAGGTTTTCTATGCACCATCTGATTAAGAGGAGTGCTACTGCTATCAATACCAGCTTCCAATAAATTCATTTGAATGTCTTGACGTATTTTGAATGCTGACTTCCTGAGTTCTTGGTTTGACGGTTCCTCTGCGGCTTTTTGCATTGAGTGCGTTTTGGGTGAATCATTAACCTTTGTGGTAACACAATCCATTAGAGGTTTTTTTACTTCAATAGTATTCAAGTCTCTGGAACCTGTTTTATTCTGGCCACTCTTTTCTATGCCCAAGACATCATGCTCTAGTACAGCCTTTTTCCCAGGTACAGTGTTAATTGAAAGTTCTTCTGACTGATATTGTTCTGCTATTTTCTGTGCAGCTGAACTGCTCATTTCTTTGGACTCAGGTAAGAACATAGAGTTGAGATCATCCTCTGAAGAATCTCTACTTTCTGCTTTACATGAATTATAACAAGTTTCAAGTAAATTTGAAACATCAGTTTGAGCAGAAGACCGATGCAACTTTCTCCCTTCCTGGCTATCTTCTGAACCTTCATCACTTTCATCCTCAGAGATCTCTACCTCATGAATGGCATCTTGCTTTTGTAAAGCTTCTCTTCTTTCTGCTCTGTCATGTCTTATTGCTACCAGTTTGTCATTCAATTTGCCCTTACTCATTCCTTCTGATGATTCTTGTCTGCCAATTTTTCGGGCAGCAGGTTGCTTTAGCGTCCCCTTTTCTGCAGGGCCACGTTTGTTGCCTTGTGTCTCATTAGCAGATTCTTGTAAACTCTGCAGACTGGGGTCTCTCTGCAGCATTTCTTTCTTAAATTCTGAGTGTGAAATATCCAGGCTGTGCTTTCGGGAAGATGACAACTTCTTTTCAGATGACAGAGTGGCAGCCAATTTTTCAGCTGACTGCACCCTCTTCAATAAAGGTGATCTTGGAGGTTCTGCACTCTTTGGCCTGGAGATTTGCCGGACCAGTGGTGGGGAAGAGTGTAATTTAACTGGAAATGATTGTGCTGCATTTGAACTGCCCAAAGAATGTGAAGGCAGTGGAGATGGGGAGCGCTGAGGAGATGTTGGCTGCGGAGTGGGTGATGGTGTGCGAGCTAGAGGAGAAAGAGGAATATTCCCTGCAGACTTGCGTCTGGGTGACCTATACTGTCGCTGAAGTTTGGGAGCTAATCCTTGGAGGGAGCTCGGACGGATGTGACCAGAACTGGCGGGAGAATTGGGCACGCTGGAACTCGGAGAACTGCTCTGTGAAGAATTACCACCAACTAGAACGAGAGAGATGATAATCATGGGATTATTATTCAATAAAAAGAGAGTAACTTAAAAATCATACCCAACTGACATTCATGAGATGAAAACAGGTAAACACAACCATGCAATGACAAAAAAACCCTGCAAATTTAGTTATTCACCTCCAATACATAGTTTTGCACAAGAAATATCTGAAGGACACAACACCAAAGCTTTTTAGATTTAGTCATCACATTTTTCTCTATTACAAGGAAGGATCAGAAATACTTTCTTTACCGTTTCCAATCATAGGCTTAGAAGGAATTAAAAATTGCTGTTTGGATAATTCTGTCCTTGTTATTCATACCTTATCATCACCTAATTACTAATGAGGGACAAGTGAGTGATCCAGTAAATGTATTGCTTACGTAATTTCTATCAACACACTCATAACTGTCTAGCCACAACTCTATGCTTTATTTTAATGCAATTTAGATGAGATGAAAATTGAACAAGTTTGATTTTAGAGCACATTCTTTTCTCAGCAAACTGCACAGAATTTGCTAGTTTCAGTGACATGAGGTAACCTTGGGATTTGTGTTCTCTGGTATAGTTCAACAACTACCAAATAATGACTTAATAAAAATCTCAACACAACTTCAAGCTACATGGGCCCATGAAATACCACAATAATGACTTACTTAAAATTACAAATGCAGAACATTTCAGCTCATTTGAAAGTTTAAAACTTATGAACCATGATCTTATTTCATGTATTATATAATTGAGTTTGTTTGTCTTAACTGATTGTAGCCTAGTTTTAGCAACTCAAAGAACATGAAAATAAGAATGAGGAAAGCATTTATTCTATCTTAATTGTTATGAAGTTGAAGGTGAGTACTGTACCTTTAAGAGAGAGTGAATGATGTTCTGAACTGAGTGCTGACAAGCACATGTGATGACTAGCCAGCTATACTGGAAAATTGAAAATATGTAATATTTGGTGGTGAAATGATTACCTGAGTTGGCTGCTGTTCTGACAACAATTCAAATTTAACCAGTTTAAATTAAATTATGTCCCAGGATACTAAAACCAATCGAGTTTGAATTTATTGTTTTGCCAACATCGAATCAATGAGATGATCTGATGTTGGGGTACAAAAAAGGCAGGCAGTTTGAACGTCCGACAGAGTAACTGCCATCGAGAGAGCAAGTGCCATTTGAAACACTCTCTATCAAAGGGACCTTTTCATATGAAACATCTCCATAGTAAAAAGAAAGACGACGACCCAGGGAGATCGTTAGCTGGAAGAAGACAGACACCACAGACGACAGCCACTGTATGGTTTTCAAATTAAGTTGATGTAATTTTAATAAGTGCTTTCATTGGAACGGTATAATGTTATAGAGTTGGAGGCAGGTAATAAACAGTTAAGAGAAAGGGGCTTAGAGTTGTGAATAGCTGTTGTTTAATGTTCTCTTTTAGAGTTAAAGAATAAATTGATAGTATTTTCTTTAAATAGTGGAATTTGGGAGTTCTCTGTCACTCAAATTTTAACAGACGACGAGGTGAGGTGAGCTTTTTCTGGGTGTTTGGTTTAATTAACAGCTGTGTCATAACATAATCTAAAACTAAGAACTGTGGATGTGCAAATCTAAAACAAAAACTAAAATTGCTGGAGAAAGTCAACAGGTCTGGCAGCTTCTATGGAAAGAAAGCAGAGTCAATGTTTCAAATCCTGACCCTTCCTGTATTTCGTTAGGATGGCCACAAGTACTATATTCTATATCTAAAAACATTTTAAATGCAGCCACTGCTGATAGGCATGCAAATACGGCTGATGATTTGAAAATAACAAACAAGAAATGAATGAATAATTAAGGAGTCTATTTTTCATGACATTGCTTGAGGGAGCCAAAAGTAAAAAATGTTTTTCAATAATACCATTTGGGCATTTATCTCTATTGGATCTACTAGACAGGGCCCTAGTTTGAGATATCATGAGAAAAATGACAACTCCAATAACATAGCAGTCCATCATTGTTATGTCAAGCTAGATTGTACACAAATGTACAGTGCGAATTGAACAAAGAACATACATAAGGTTAAGTTATTGTACAATAATGAACAATTTTATCTTCATTATCAAGTAAAGAATTAAATTATATCCTGTATTATTGTGGTTAGTTGTAAACATTTCCTGTAGGGAGAAAGCAAAATCATAAGTAGGAATTAAGAATTTCTTGTTATTTTATGGGTCAAGAATGTGGTGCTGGAAAAGCACAGCTGGTCAGGCAGCATCTGAAGAGCAGAAGGATCGATATTTCAGGCAGAAGCCCTTCATCAGGAATCATGATAAAGGGCTGATGAAGGGCTCATGCCTGAAACGTTTATTCTCATGCTCCTCGGATGCAGCCTGACCTGCTGTGCCTTTCCAGCATCACACTCTCGACTCTGATCTCCAGCATCTGCAGTCCTCACTTTCTCCTTGTTATTTTATGGGTCAGGATAATTAAACTTAGCCTTTCACATGCGAGAATGCTATGAAGTAAAATGCTTTTCTTCAAAAACAAAGCTATATTTTAAAATGATTTAGTTTGGTAACAAAGTGTGTAACAGGTCTATGAGTATATATGTATGTATGTGTATGATTTTATTACTTTGAATTAGGTTCTGTACTGAGTTTTGTATTTTTTTTTAGAATATCATTTAGAATGATAGCTAGAGTATACAGTGTCACCACTGAATGTTTAAGCAGATACATAAATTGCTCACTCATGTCACCTTCTCTTGGTAAAGATCTTTCCAGTTGGAACTATTACAAAAGAGGTGATCTTACAAAATGGCTCGTTAAAAAATGAATCAGGAGACAGTCAGGTGATGTCAGTAAAATGACAATTATTTTAAAGAAATACATCAGAAATTGGGCATATACTACCGAACCAATCCAAGAGTGACTATGCCCTAGTAAGTCAATTCAACTTCAGGATGCCTTTGATCATGCCCAGGAGTACTACCAGCAAAGGTTAATAAGGTCCAGGTTTGAGTGCTTTGGTAACAAGTAGTCAACACAACAGAACAAGAGACCTGTGCCCAGTCAATTCATGGCACAAGCTTGCATCCTGAAGCAGATCGACTGGAAAACTGTTGCTTCATTCAATTTTATTTTGTTTGTCCTTGGTGGTAAATTTGATAAATTTTGTGAAGACATCTTTTTTACTTGGAATGTGCCTTGTAACTTTTAGATCGACTGAATTTGAGACAGCCTATAATTTCAATTGATTCAGATCTTATATATAGGGGCAGCACGGTGGCACAGTGGTTAGCACTGCTGCCTCACAGCACCAGGGTCCCAGGTTCAATTCCAGCCTCGGGCAACTGTCTGTGTTGAGTTTGCACATTCTCCCCATGTTTGCGTGGGTTTCCTCCGGGTGCTCTGGTTTCCTCCCACAGTCCAAAGATTTGCAGGCCAGGTGAACTGGCCATGCTAAATTGCCCAGTGTTAGGGAAATGGGTCTGGGGGGGATTACTCTTCGGAGGGTCGGTGTGGACTGGTTGGGTCAAAGGGCCTGTTTCCAAACTGTAGGGAATCTAATCTAAAAAAAAAAATTAACGTATGCACCGAAATCTTAAAACATTCTTTCTCAGTAGTACCAAGCTATGCTGACAGTTAAGTGGTTGGTAGTACCAAATTGTTAAATAGAGACTCAAAGTTAAAGCTTTTTCATCTTGCCCTTGTCAGGAATGGAACATAAGAAATCAAACATTGAAACTTGACAGGTAGAGGAAAAAAACAGATTTGGCAGTCCTTGTGCGTGAATCACAGAAAGCTAGCATCCATGTTCAGCGGGTAATAGGGAAAACAAATGGAATGTTGCCTTTATTTCAAGGTAATGTTGCCTAAAACTATACACATTGGTGATGGGAAGGTTGTTGGAGGGAATCTTGAAGGACAGGATTTACATATATTTGGAAAGGCCAGGACTAATTAAGTATAGTCAACATGGTTTTCTGCATGGGGAATCATGTCTTACTAACTTGATTGAGCATTTCTGAAGAAGTATCAAAGAAGATTGATCAGCGCAGAGTGGTAGATGTGATCTATATGGACTTCAGTAAGACGTTTAACAAGGTTCCTCATGGGAGTCTGGTTAGCAAGGTTAGATCACATAGAATACAAGGAGAACTAGCAATTTGGATATAGAACTGACTCAAAGGTAAAAGACAGAGGGTGGTGGAGGAGGGTCACTTATCAGACTGGAGGTCTGTGATCATCAGTGTGCCACATGGATCAGTCTTGGGTCCACTGCTATTTGTCTTTTATTTAAACGATTTGGATGTGAATATAGGAGGTATGGTTAGTAAGCTTGCAGATGACACCAAAATTGGAGGTGTAGTGAACGGCAAAGAAGGTTACCTCAGATAACAATGGGATCTTTTTCAGATGTGCCAATGGGCCGAGGAGTGGCAGATGGAGTTTAATTTAGAGAAATGTGAGAAGCTGCATTTTGGAAAGGCAAATCAGGGCAGGACTTATACACTTAATGGTAAGGCCCTGGGGAGTGTTGCCGAACAAAGAGATCTTCGAATGCAAGTTCACAGTTCCTTGAGAATGGAGTTACAGATAGAAAGGATAGTGAAGAAGGCATTTGGTATGCTTACCTTTATTGGTCGGTGCATTGAGTATAGGAATTGAAAGGACATGTTGTGGCTCTTCAGGCCACTTTTGGAATACTGCGCGGAATTCAGGTCTCCCTGCTATAGGAAGGATGTTGTGGAACTTGAAAGGATTCAGAAAAGATTTACAAGGATGTTGTCAGGGTTGGAGGGTTCGAGCTATATTTTCCCTGGAGCAACAGGTTGAAGGGTGATCTTATAGAGGTTTATAAAATCATGAGGGACATGGTTAGGATAAATAGACAAGGTCTTTTCTGTGGGGTGGGGAAATCCAAAACTAGAGGACATAGGTTTAAGGTGAGAGGAAAAGATTTAAAAGAGACCTAAGAGGCAACTTTTTCATGCAAAGGACGGTGTGTGTATGGAATGAGCTGCTAGAGGAAGTGGTGGAGGCTAGTATAATTGTAACATTTAAAAGGCATCTGGATGGGTATATGAATAGGAAGGGTTTGGAGGGACATGTGCCAGGTGCTGGCAGGTGGGACTAGATTAATTTAAGATATCTGGTTAGCATGGACAATTTAGACTGAAGGGTCTACAGTACATCGCTATGACAAGGCACTAGTCAAACCAAAGTTGGAATACAACAAACAAATTTTTAGCTCCTTATCTAAGAAAGGGTATACTGGCATTGGAGGCAGTTCAGAGTGGGCTCACGAGGTTGACACTGGTACGGAGAGACAGTCTTACGAAAAGAGTTTGAGCATGTATTCCTTGGGATGTAGAAGTCAAACTTAATGGAACATACAAGATTCTTAGGGGACTTGACAGGATAGATCTATAAAGTTAGTTTTTCCTTGTGGAAGAGTCTAAGACCAGAGGGCATAATCTTAGAATAAGGGGTCACAGATTTAAGACAGAGATGAGGAGTAATTTCTTCCCTCAGAGGGTAGTGAATCTAAGGAATTCTTCACCAGAAGGCTGTTGAGACTGGGTTGTTAAGTATATTCAAAGCTAAGACAGACTTTTCTTTTTAAATCAGTCAGTGAATCAAGCGCTATAGGGAAAGACATGCTGAGTTTTGCAAGATTCAGCCCAATCGAAATGCTGCTTCCGGCGGATAGTCAAAAGTTATACGTTGTTAGGTACGGTTTGTTTGTTGTGAAACGTACAGCCTATGCATTTGGATTCACGCCAGCATTGAAACTCAGACACCATGTTACTTATTTGTGTAGGATGCAGAATTTCATTTTGGCTTGACAGCAGCATCCTGTTACTGGACAACACCAAACATGAAATAATTTTTGAGGAAATTTCCGCAAATTAAAAAATCATCTCCCTTAAATATGAATTAATGGCTTTCAGATTTTTGTACCTCCTTACAGAAGTTGAAGTTTTCTAGTGTTTTTAAAATGAAAGTGGTAAGTTATTCCAAAATCGTGCCACTAAATTGATTTCCTGTCTTAATATCATTGCTGAAAACTTCAATAATGGATGATGTAGAAGACTAAAGAATCATCAACAGCAGCTTCTAGCTTGCTGCATTTAAGACACCAGAACAATAATTTCACAGAGCAATGATAGTGAATGCTGATATTTATGCCCTCATCACAATTACAAAATCCACATCAATATCTAGCCAACAGAGTCCAGACCTGGAAATGTAGATGAGAATATTCAATCCAACACTAAATCACTGACACAAAGCAAAACAGAGTAAGATAATCATGAGATTAAGAGTTAAAATAGATGGAAAAAAAAGTTTAAAATTTGACAATATTTTAGATCTGAAGTAATGAGACTCCATTTTGTAGATTCAAATTTTCAATCCAACAAAGTTTGTTTTGAAGTAATTAAATAATTATCACTCTCGTAAAGTTGCACTTATGCTGGAATGGTTCAACAATAACTTCTGACTATTGGGCATCCACCACTAAGTATCATAACTTGAATGTGGATAATCTCACCATCATCATTCATGTATTTTTCTTTTGATATTCAAGTTTTATAAATATTTATTTTAAGTGTAGAAAATATAGATAGAGGAGTATATCTTATTGACTAGGTTATCATTTGCCTCCTTGATCTTGAGAACTGTTTATACTGTCACCTATTTTCAAAATGGTTATTCTGTTACTGTAGATTTTATGATTTAAAATCAAGAGATGAAAGTGAGAAGTACTGAAGGAAAGACAACAGATCAGTAATACACATCACAGCGTGGCACACTGTATAGCACTAACACACTGTGTCCTGAAAGTAACCTATTTCCTAATTCTGGAGCTCCCTTCTTAACACACTGTGAATTCCCCTATATCCCAAGCACTGCAGCAGTTCAAGAAAGCAGCTGACCACCACCTTCTCTGGAACATTTAGGGATGGTCTGTAAATGACAGTCTAACCTGTGACACACAAATCAACAAAGAAACAAAATCAACAAAGATTAACTGGTGAAGTTCTAGAATTTTAAAAACAAGCAGTGAAAATAATATTTGAATTCTAAAAACAATTCCTTCTGAAACGTCCTAGAAAATTTCCCTGTAATTAATGACATTGTCTTCAGTACTTCCACAATATAAATTAGACTATTACTTTACTGTAAAAATGATGTCTACCTGAGTGTACAGAATCTGGCGTTGACCTATAACTCTGGGTTGGTGAGCGAGGGGAAAGGTTGTGGGTTGGTGAACCTGGCACACTTTCTCCAGATGAAAGAGATCGATTCAGGGAGGACAAACTCCGACTTGTATGTAGCAATGTTGCTTGTTTTGTAACCTTTCGGAAGAGTGAGCTTCTTTTCTTACTGCAAATTAAAAAGTAGAAGTAATAAATTGAACACAATTGAATTAAAAGCCTGACATGCTTAAAAAAGGAAAGTGTAAATCGATGTTTCTACCAATAACGCAAAGCGCAAAATGGATTCAGAAAAATTTATACCGCCTGTCTCTTTAGGTATTAAGCAATGTCAAGACATCAGTGTCAGTGTACACTTGCAACTCTGCAAGTTAGCCTTCTATAATGTAACACTCTGAACTGGTTATGAAAAGGAGACCAGGGAGACCAAATCATACACATAGAAGAAGGGACAACTTGCAGTGATATCAGTAATTGTAATTAAGCAGGATAGGACCACCAGATTCTACAAATACCAGAAAACTAGATGTAAGATTTGCTGACCTTAATGCATTGCAATAGTTTTTTTTCCAGTTTTATCAATTGTAATGGTAACAGAAAGGTCTTGTGACCAAATTTAGAGGCAAAAATTAAAATAGATAGTCATGCTTTACGTTGCATTTTTTAAACTAAGTGTAACGCTACATTATCTTAGTTCAAATTGATATGGAGGAGACAGTGTTGGACTGGAGTGGACAAAGTTAAAAATCACACAACATCAGGCTATAGTCCAACAGGTTTATTTAGAAGCACTAGCTTTCTGTGCACTGCTGCTCCATCAGGTAGCTGTCTTACTTCAAACTGACACTGCTAAGCTGCCACATAGGAATTATCACAGCAAAGGCAGGAGTTGCGGCTTCATTACAGTGGCATCCTGCTCAGATGCTTACTGATTCTGAGCAGCAGGAAAATGCAAAGTGAATAGACAATAATTATTCTCATTCAAAATTCAATAATTACGTTTGCTAGGTCCTAAAAAAAGGGAAAATGGCTCTTGAACAAAAAAAAAGCCTAGTTACTCATCAATAATTCTTAAACAACTCATTACTGTAAAGTTTTAAAGCCCATTGACTCATTTCAACAGTAATAAGTCCTAAAACTGGAAAATTAAATGGGAAAAACTGGTGTTAGTGATAATTTCTGCTCAAAAGTACCTCTCCTGGCCATCTTTAGTTTTAGCCTTCTTATTCCTCCTTGCCATCTTTGACTTGTAGTTAGATCTCCGAGCTGGCCCAATTTTGATTGAAGTATTCTCAAAAGGAGTTGTCGATATTGAAACCTTATTTCCGCTCTATGAATAGATGTTAATTGTTTAAAAAAAAAATTATTTGCTTCAGATATTCAGCAAATATTCAGGTAACTTCATGCACCATTTTGATAAAAATCCTCATCATTAACAGTTGACGGTCACCGTTGACAAGAAACTTAACTGCAACCAGCCATATCAATGCAGTGACCACAAGAACACGTTAAGGACAGAGAATTCTGTGGTGTGCAATGGATCTCCTGATTCTTCATCACTTACAATATGGCACAAGTCTAAGTGTGATGTGACTATCTCTATTAGCCCAGATGAGTACAGCTTTAACAACACCATCAAGGGTAAGGCAGTTCATTGAAATTGCAATTTCCCATGGCACATCAGGGCCAATCAATCAGAGGCAAACAACGAGTCTCTTTTGAGGTTTTAAAAAAAAACATTTTGAGGTAAATGGCCCTGGGTGCATTCGCCACAGCAATATCATGACCACAGTCAACATGCTGACTAATTCGCACCCTTGGCGAAGCAGTGTTGCCCTTGACATTTTGGATTCTTGTGTCAATTTTGATGAATGCCAGATAAAAAGCTTTGGCAGCACATCCACTTTATTTTCAGCAATACTCAAGTTCTGTAACACCAAGTGACTATTCCAATTACTTTTTGTTTAATACTCTGTATAACTGTGCAACCACTTTTAGGGGACCCAAAATAGTTCCATCAACATTTCACCCCCAAATTAATTCTGACCACTACCCATATCCATTCTACTTCCTAACCTTCCGAGCCAAGATGATTTCTCACGTCTGTCCAGGAGTTAGCCCATACTGTCAGGTTTACTCCTCCTTTTCCATTTTGTCTGTCCTTTGAATATGTTGCATTCCATGGAATATTTAGTTCCCAGTCTTGGTCACCTTGTAAGTATGGGTCTAATAATAGATTATTTCTATTTGTGTCACTAGTGGTGGCAATGGTAAACTATCTTCCTGAATCACTGTAGTCCAATTGATGTAGGCACACTCACAATGTTATTAAGAAGGGATTCCTGGCCTCTGACTGAGTAACAGTGAAGGAATGAAAATTTAGTTCCAAGTGAGGGCATTTAGAGCTTGCAATGGTGATCTGATGAATCTGACACCCTGGTTAGGCTGAGGGTTTGGTTAAGGAAGTCGGCCTGATGATATATGGTGCATCTTATAGATGGTCCACACTACTGTCAGTGTGTGCTAGTGATGCCAGAAATGAACGATCCAGCCGATGCATTGACCTGTATATTGTCAAGATTTTTGAGGATTGGAACAGTAATCATCTAGGTAAGCAGAAAGTATTCCATTGAACCCCAGCTTGTACCTTTCAAAAGATGGACAGGTCTGAGGGACTTTAGGAATGTTGGTGCTGAGGGAATTCAGTGTTAATAATGCCACTGGGTATTAAGGAAAAATAGTTAGATTTACTCCTGTTGGGAATTGTCATTACCTGGCCCTGTGTGCCAGTCGTCAGTGCAGACAAAATGGTGGTTAGATCTTGCTGCATGTGGTGATGGAAACTTCGGCACTACAGGAGCAGTAAACAGAACTGAATACTATGCAAACATCAGAAAACATTCCCGTTTCTAACTTTGTGATGGAGGGAACATCATTCATGAAGCCACACATGAAGGCTGCACTGAGGACAGGGCCATGAGGAACTGGATAAAAGGATAAAATGATTAGCCTTCACAAACTAACCACAAGCCTTTGTTCAAAGTATGACTCTAGCCAGTGGAAAACTTTACTTCAATTCCCACTGATATCAATTTTGCTAGGATTTCTTGGTGCCACAATCAGTCAAATGTTACCTTGGTGTCAATGACAGTCAGTCACACTACACTGCTGGAGTTCAGGTTTTTTTTGTCCATGTTGGGACAAGCATAATAAAAAGGTCTAGGACTGAGTGGCCCAGGCAGAACCCAAAGTGACCAGCTCACTGGTGCTGAGTAAGTGCCACTGATAGCACTGCCAATGTCATTCCACCATGACTTTGCTGATTATGAAGAGTAGAATAATGAAACAGTCATTGGCTGGAGTATATTTGCCCTACTTTTGCCCTGTATTTGCCATACTTGAGCAGTTTTCCCATTCCTGTAGTGGTGCTGCTGTACTGGAACAGCTTGGCTAGTTTGATGTCCAATTCTGAAGCACCACTACCTAAAATTACATCAGGTATGTTGTCAAGACCCATAGCCTTAGCATTATCCAGTGGACCCAGCTGTTTCTTGACATTATATGAAGAGATTCTAATTGCCAACTTTGAATGAGGGGCCTATGGAGGCAGAGATGGGCCATCTGTTCAGTATTTGTGCCTGAAGGAAGCTACAAATGCTTTAGCCTTGATTTTACATTCATGTACTGGGATCTGCCTTTGATTCCCACTGGATTTATAAAATTTTAAATACATTTTGACTTTTCCAATTTTAAACAAAGAAAATAGCAACATTTTACCTGGACAGATTTTAAATTGTAATGGATACAGTTTAAAGCTTAATGTAAAGCTTTTATAAATAACAATCGTATTTTTCATACAAGCAAACTATTTGTTTGGAGATCCAATTCAGCTGTGGAAAGGCTGCAGTTTTAGTTAGTACCCTACCTGCTAACCGGGTTTGGCTATCAGATGAAGATATTTCCAAACTTAGAAACTAAGCAGAGGTAAGTTGGTTTAGTATTCTACACAGGTATCAGAATTAGCAAAATAAGCCTGAGAATCCAACAACAAGAAAATCACTACATCTCCTGTCAATGCACTGAAACAGGAGGTCGTTGCTCTTGAAGCCATATCTTTCTGCCCACACTACAAATGGAAGTTGGAACCGGAAGTGATGCAATCGTTATTGCTGCATCTGTCTTCCCATCCTGTTCTCCACTACTTTTGCCACTCTGCTTGCTGTTTTGTTTGCTGGTTCTGCCACTCTGGAGCTAAACTTTCTAAGTCTTACACTTTTAATATTACCCATATGCTTATGGATTTAAAACAGTCAGTGGTTTCAATGCCTTCAGCAGTGATGTTGCTTGAGAGTGAATAGTTGTAGTGTTTAACGAGTCATTGCATTAACAATATGATGCAATTACATAAGTTGTGAGGGCATCCCCTACAGCAAATACAGTATAAAGAATAGGTCACTTGCATGAATGATGCTGTTCACACAGACCAGAGTCGCAAACACAGTCTATTGACTTTTATATCAGACATTTCCGACAGAAGGAAATGAATACTACCTTTAATATGAGTTCCACCACTTCTGTGTGAACCAGGCCATGAACAGGCTCCCCATTCACATGAGTTATCAGGTCCCCTGCTTGCAGGCCAGCTTCATGAGCAGGTCCATCTCCCTCGACATGCTGCAATACAAAAGAAGCCGACACTTCAGCGATGAAAGCAGTTCCAATTTCTTTTTAAAAAAAGCCATTATTATTAGCTGAGAAACAAAGTAAATCTGCTTACCCAGACCATATGGTGAACTGTAAAGACATCACTCTCTCCCATATACACTCTAATAGCTCGAAGGGTAAAGCCATATTTTTTTCCAGCTCTGTGGATAACGATCGGAGGCTTCAGATTGCTCACAGCAGGATAAAAATCACGGCTTGGAGAGGAATCCCGTGAGGATGGATTGGATGATAAAGAACGTGGTGACATCGGGCTGGCTAAGGGAGAACCAGTATGGTGGTCTAAGTAAATAGAGTACAGAAAAGCAGTCATTCTATAAGGCTACTTCCAACAGCCTAAATACCAAAAAATAATATTCTTCTTTGGGCTAGTTCACTAATTACTTCATCCATTTTATCTAGTATTATGTGTCAGAGTGGAGATTTTCATTGATACACATCGAGAATTAACTTCTTTAAATAAGCAATTAAACCAGTTTAAAGTGTTACAGAAATTGCTCTGAAATAGCATAAAATTGTCCACTATTACAAATAGGATCGTTAACTAATGCTTTGCTGGAGTACAGAACACCAGCTGGCTTCGTCCCAGCCCACTCTATAAATGACGGAACTATGTTAATCAAGTATTATTTCAACAGCAGGGCATGGTAAATGGTTGTACAATTTTCAAAATTATTTTTGTTGAGAACTTTATACCTATCACTAAAACCTAGTTGATCATTCCATATTAATTATCCATTGTTGTTACCTCTTGCTAAGGTAAAGCAAATGAGCACAAACATCTAAATAGTTCACTGAAGAAAATTAGAACCTAAATCTCTGTGATTAACATAACAGGAAATTAAGGAGAACTGTGATCATGATTTTTGTTCAGTTTCATACAACCTTTTAGGCATTTAGGGAGGAGTTTCTCAGTCTGTTGTGCTTGGTAAATACTCACAACACTAAGTATTATTCAGTATTTCATTACTTTATATATGTAAAATTATTACTCAAACCACAATAAGGAAATCAGAATGAGAGCTCGATTATTCAGTACCATCATGATTAACCTTTGGCTTCAATTCTACTTTCCAACTTGCTTCCTTTATAGCTCAAGTATGAAAGATGAAAACCTGTCCAATCTTGAACATACATAACATTGGACCAGCCAAACTCTCGGGAAGAGAATTCTAAAGATTCACAACTTGCTGTGTGCAGACATTTCTCATCTCAGTCCGAAATAATCAACCCTTATTCTGAGACTGTGTCCTAAATTGCTCAGCCTCTCCTCATTGAAAAACTCTCTCATCATGTCGACCAATGTAATGAACATTCGCTGCATCAGCCCAAGGTGAACATATCCTTCCTTAAATATAGAAATCTAAGTATACCTAGTCTCCAGGTGTGGGCTCACAGAAGTCTGAGGTATATGTAACAAAACTTACTTATTCTCGTAGGAGAAAGTGAGGACTGCAGATGCTGGAGATCAGAAGTCGAAAGTGTGGTGCTGGGAAAGCACAGCAGATCAGGCAGCATCCGAGGAGCAGGAGAATCGATGTTTCGGGCAAAAGCCCTTCATTAGGTGTCATTCCTGATGAAGGGCTTTTGCCCGAATGTCAATTCTCCTGCTCCTCGATGCTGCCCGACTTTACTTATTCGTGTACTCCAATCTCTTTGAAATAAACATGGATATGTTGATTGCCTTTCTAATTGCTTTTTGTACCCACGTGTTAATTTTTTGTGCACTTTGTCCAAATACACCCAAATCTCTCCGAACATCACCATTTGAAAGTTTCAAACTTTTGAAAAATATTCTGCATTTCTATTCTGACTACTGAAGTGAAAAATCTCTTACATTCATATATTATATTCCATCTGTCATCTTGTTGTTCAGTCAAACTGCCCCTATAGCTTTGCAGACTCATTGGGTCCTTCTAGTTTATTTTCAGATCCGATTCAGATCAACAACAAACTTGGACACATTATCAGTGGTCCTTTTGTCTGTCATTAATATAGATTGTATAACTCTGAAATGCCAGCATCACTTTCTATGGCACTCGTTGCTCCATTTCTCTTCACAGCCAACTGAATGGGGGAGCAGGCTCAATGGGTAAATGACCGATTTGTCTACTGTTAGTTACATCCTCTAAAAACTCTAATGAATTTTTCAAATGCAATTTTATTCTTGTAAATCACATTGACTTTTGCATGATCATACTAACGGTCATGCATTGTTAAGATTCCATCAGAACAGATTACAGCATTTCCTGATGACAAATGTCAGGCTACCAGATATGTAGCTTCCTATTTCGACCAATTTTCTTGAAAGCACTGTTACATTTGCTAATTTTCAGTCTAGTGGGACTTTAGTAGAATGTAGTGAATTTTAGAAAATCATAACTTGTGCATGACTAATAGGGAGATTGATGTTTCACGATTGGTTTAATTTAGTTATGGTCATGCAATCCAGTATATTTATTGATTAACCTAATATTATATTATTCTGCCTACACAGACTTTAGTATTTTAATTAATCATGACTTTGCATAGTCTCACTTCAATATGTGAAAGTCAAAAATAACACACCAGGTAACTCTAAATAAATTACATACAGGGCAAATAGCAAGGGTCCCCTGTTTACTTTAATTCCATCTCTCAGAACTAGGTTGTGTTAACTTGCAAGGTTAAAGGTTTAATATGCTCAAATCTTCTCAACTCATTAAACCCTGATCAGGAGGATCTGGTTGGTACTATCAACAACAGACAGCTAGGAGGTGCTTTACTTTGAGAAGGGAGGAATAGAAAATTCACACATTTTTAGAAGAAAAGCAATTACTTTTGGCTAAATATAACTTTTATTATTAGATGTAATTTTGTAACAATGTGTGTTTAATTTTATAACTATATAGTTCTTTAAAGGTTTATTACTTAAGATTAAATAGTCACTGAATGTATGAGAATATCTCATGACATCACCTTTTTTTCACTTTATTATGCACTTAAACTTTATATACACATTATGTAACTTCTACTACCTACTTTGTAATTTATTTGTTTTAATACTTCGTGGCCTTCTGTATCAATTTCCTATAGTTTTAAGTTGATAAGCAAGTTTTATGTTAAAACTATTGTTTTAAAAGTAAAGTAACTTGCTCAACGAATGAACAGCTACAAGGAAAAGCATATTTTTAAGCAAGGTGGTGCTTAAAATCAAGCAGTCTCTGGGAGGTGTTTAATTAATGAAGGATTCTTACTAATTTAGCAAAAACTGAAATAATTATCTCACAGCTTCAATCATGAGGATATGACAATATACAAAACCCCTAACCTAAACTAATGTACAAGGAAAATATCAGAAAATATCCTTTTATCATAGCAAACGATCATAATAGAGAGGATTATACCATGGAAAACTGACATTCTAAGGAACCATCAAGGGAGAGTAGAAAGTGATATTATTCAATGTCCATCACCTTAAAGGGTCAATCACAGATGTGCAATAAACTCCTTGCACAAATTATAAATAAGCTTTGCCTGGGCCAGTAAAAAAAGTAATAATGTCATTGATTATTCTGTGGCTTAGAAAGAATTAATAAGCACCAACTTTCAGTGATCAATGTGTATGCAGCAAGTTTGACACTGAAGTCAGAAGCAGAAGACGAGAGGTGTTACAAAGAGAGAAGCCACTAAGTGTCAACTGCACGGCCTAAGCCAAAGCAAGGCCTGTAGTAATCTTTTAAAGTTATTGTCTTGCTTTATTAAGTATTACTTTTAGTGCCCTGAGTTACTGGAACCTAGGCCATAAGGACTTCGGGATCTGTTCACTTTTAACCTCTTAAGTTTCTCTTGTCATTTTCATTGGCATATATTGATTACTTGTAAATTCACTCACTCTTATTAGCCCTCAGATTTCCCTCCAATTCTGGTACATAATTTAAAAAGCTAAGCACAGTTCTAATGCTATGTCAATGCAACAGTGCTCAACATTTGCTTTGTCAGGTTTCCTAAATGCAAATAAATCTGTGCTAATGGAAGATAAGGCTCCAAACTGTAGCTTCCAAATTCATTAAGTTGTCCAAAAAATGCAATCAAAGGTCCAGCTTTAATCTTTACCTGAAGGAATCATAAGGGACAAGGCAGTTGCAGAGGCTGATTTGATCACTTTATTAACTGGCCTTGAGGTGCGCTTCTCAGTTGATTCCCCAGACATTAGCCTGTGTCGAGCTCTGCGGACTGCTAGGTCACTGATTGCTTTTGGAGTTGAAGAGTCTGATCCTTCAGTGCTATTGCTGCGAGACCTCTGATCAGATAGGTCAGTAGTGCTGCCAGCTGGAATACAAGTTAAAGCGTGTTAACAATGGCCTGTACTTCGTGGTCAATGATGAGTAAAATGGCATTAAGCATTCACTGTTATACTTGCCCTAAAAGATTTTATAGGATTTTACAGAGGAACTTGCAGTACTTTGACAGCCATTTTGGTCCAGACTCTATGAGAGGCAATCCAGGACCTGTGCAAACAGGGTCGGAAGCTATGTATTGCCTCAACCAATCATTATGAAGAATCTTTACTGAGACATGCAGAGTGTGAGCAGGAAGTGCAAATTGGAATATTTAATTCAATGTTGAATCATACAGAGAAAGCTAGATAAAGAGAGAGGAAGAAAAGCACTCTGATGGAACAAGGGGGAGTTTATGAATTCATGAACAGCTACTTTTTATACAATAGGCATGCTATCATTATTTGTGGCCCACCTCAAAACTTTACATCATTTCACTGATAAATAGTGAAAAGCAAATTCTCGGGTCCACAAAAAATTGATAACATACTCAGATGTATTTCTGATACAAATTCTGTTTAGCCAGTGGTCAAAATCTTCATTACTGCAGATAATCTTTCATTCATAATGTATTAAAAGTTGCATTGTGCACTCTCACACTTCCTGAAGTATTTTATCTATTACATTTCACTGATTTGACAAAATTAATATGATTTGTTTAGTCATTGCAGGTCAGTGCTATATATGGATTTGAAAAGATTAATACTGAGGAGTGTAACAAACAACACCGACTGATCACGTCCTGTGGATTTTGGGCTGAGCAGCTTATGTTCATAAACGAGCACAATCTTTTATCCAGGTCCTCGTCACTGTCTCCAACATAATGTTATGATCCTAGCTGACGATAATACCGGACAAGTCAAATTCAAAAACTTGTCAGATACATTAGGGACATTTAAGCGACTCTTGGATATGTATAAGGAAGATAGTACAATGAATGGTATGTAGGTTAGTCTGATCTAAACAGTAGGATAAAAGGCCGGCACAACATTGAGGGCCAAAGGGCCTGTACAGTGCTGTACTGTTCAATGTTTATTTTTGCAGTTTAGTCACCATGGTCATCAGTCAACTGAATATATCCACAAAAGGCTGCCAATGGACTTTTAACCAAACAGCACAAATTTATTATACAAAAAAGCCATGTCTTTTTGTGTGTGTGTGTGTGTGTATTTTTATATATATATATATATATATATAGACAATAAAAACATTAAACCCTTATTCCTAGAAATTTCTTTTACCCTATTTTCACTTTAAAACTTCTTACCCAACTGGCAAGAGTCCTTTTTTGACAATTTTTGTGCACATTCACCAGATGTGATTCTCTGTGTCTCTACCACAGATTCACTTTTCTTACTGAACTCTTAAGGTTAGGGCTTCCCTCGCCCTGCCTACTTGGATGACCAAAACAGCTTAAGACCTCTTTCCATTTCAACTAAAACCACCTTTCTGTTGGCATTGATCTCTTCAGTATTCTGAACTGAACCGGTTTGAGTCTCTCTGTAGGTCATAAAAGTTCAACTTTGTAAGCACTTCAATAAATATCCCACAAGTTACTTTCCCTGCTCATTTAGTTTATGCCATGTGCTTTATGAAAATGCTGTTTTGGATGCACTACTAAAAATTACTGTCTGATCCTTTTAGAAAATGTCAACTTCACAGAATTATAACCAAAAACCCATTAACCTCTACTTTACAATCCAAATCCACAAACAATAATATTATAAACCTTTATCATATAAACAATGTCTATCACATCAGTGTAAACTGTAACTAGTTACTAACGTATAAGAGATTCTTCATGTGAGACCAGGAAGTTGGCTTTTCTCTCATGCAAGACTTACCACCTTCTATAGATCCCTACACTAAAAGATGGTGGTGGCAGCAAATCCACCATATGGGGAGATGCACACTCTGTTAGCTGCACATACAACAGTCTTTGGTCATGAGAGAATTATTGTGCATTATCAAGCCTAACAACTTGCAGAAAATCTGATTCATCATTAACAATACTACACAAAATCTGGTGGTATAAGAAAAGTCATGTGTATTTGGAACTTCCAACACTTATAAACAATTGTTTCAAGTAACTATCAACCACATCCCAGTATCGGACCAATATTGTGCAACTGCTGATCTACAACTGGCTGCTTTGAGCATGTGACTTAGCTTAGGCATTGCCTGATAATGCTGATTGACGAGCAATGACAAATTTGTTGAATGCAGAGGGAAAATGATTAGATAATCTCTGTTGGAGATGGCCATTTCCAGGTCGTTGTGTTGCATGATGTTATTTGCCATTTATTAGCAGAAGTCTTGCATGGACTGTTTCATCTGAGAAATTATGAAACTAAGTGAAACTTTGTAATCATCAGCAAATGTTCTCACTTCAGACTTTATAAAGGAAACTTTGATGTTGATTCCTTATCAACCACCTTTAAGAAAACCAAGTATTTATATCTACAGGTTCTCCTTCATCCTTGCTTGTTATTTCCGCAAAAGAGTGAAATAAATGAAACATTATTTCCTTTTTTCAAATCAATGTTCACTCTACCTAATCACATCATGATTTTCTTAGTATGTTCTCCACACTCCTTTAAAATCCCATATTGAAAATCTTGGCTATATTTTATAGTTTATGCATTAATTTTCCATTTCAATTCCAGAAAGGCTAAATTCTAGGTAAAATAGAAATCTTCAAAAAAAAAAGCACAGCCACATATTCAAAAACATTTTCAATTGGAGCTCAACTGGTTCTCAGCTGTGCTGCAAAAATGAGTATGTCATAGCCATATCTGTGCACCACGAAGCTACAAGTGTTTGGTTTAACAAGGCAGACTGGAGATATAGACTAAAAGGCCTTTACGTACTAAGTTATCTTTGCATTATCTAGCTGATCTTCGTATTGAAAATAAATATAGATAATTGCAAAGTAGAAGTCACAAATTTTGGTTCTCTCTTTAACTGATGAAAGACGTCTATAATATATAATTGCCCTTTAATAAATAAAACAAAGAACTCTGGATGCTAGAAATCTGAAACAAAAACACAAATTTCTGGATAAGCTGAGCAGGTCTGGAATCATCGGTGGAGAGAAAGCAGAGTAAATATTGTGAATCCAATGGTTCTTCTTCAGAACCAGATTCACTGAACTGAAACCAAAACTCTGCTTTTTCTGTACAGATGCTGCCAGACTTTAGATTAGATTACTTATAGTATGGAAACAGGCCCTTCGGCCCAACAAGTCCACACCGACCCGCCGAAGCGCAACCCACCCATAACCCTACATTTACCCTTTCACCTAACACTACACGCAATTTAGCATGGCCAATTCACCTGACCTGCACATCTTTGGACTGTGGGAGGAAACCCACGCAGACACGGGGAGAATGTGCAAACTCCACACAGTCAGTCGCCTGAGGTGGGAATTGAACCCGGGTCTCTGACGTTGTGAGGCAGCAGTGCTAACCACTGTGCCACCCATTTCTGCCACCGTGCCACCCATTTTCTTGCTCAGTTTCTCCTGCAATTTCTGTTTTTGTTTAAGACTTACATTATTATTTTCATACTAAAATCAAGGGCTCCATTAGATTAATTTAAGAATCATTTGTATGATTTAAGCTAAACCATCTATCAAATTCTGTTATGATAATTTGCAAAAACTAAATTCAGTAACTCTGGCTTTCTACATTTAACACAGATGTAATAAGCATGAAAATTGCTGAATGACTGAAAATTCAAGTGGTTCAGTAAAATTCTTTACGTTATCAGTCCTTATCTAGTCAGGCTACATACAATCCAGCTTCACTTAATTGACTCTCACAATGCCTTAACTGAACTTGCAAATGGCATTTAATACTGTTTTTTACAATGTCATCTCCAGCTCTGGCAAAAACAAAACCTTAAAAATACTTTATTTCCTTGTATGCTGTTCTCTGCAAACTTACCAGTTAAAGTTGAGCTGCTTATGTTACTGATTGTCGAAGCTGGTGTGGCAGGACTAACATCCACTTCCAGTGTGAGGTCTTTCTCTGCAGGCTGTTCTGGTATAGTTAAGGACACATCTTCCCATGTTCTAGTTGTTTGCTGCTTCTTTCCCTCATCTTCTCCAGAGATAGCAAAGCGTGGCATCTCTATTAATGTTGAACAACGGCGCCTGACTGTTAGTGGAGGACTAGAGTCACTTTCAGTGTGGGATGATTCTGACAATGACATACGCTTTCGGATACTGAAGAAACGAGAAGAATAAAAGGTAAATAAGTCACAAAATTAGATAAACAAGTTTTCTTAAGCATCATTAAATATGATTGTCAAAGTTATTTGGGCTGTCATGTAGTGGCATATCAGTCATAATGATTAGAGAAGGGTGTTCTCGAGCATAAATTCTAGCACTTGCCTTCTGCTACTCAGAATGCATATCAATTTAAACTGAAGTGTTTACACTTTTGCCTTCAAAGATTGTACAGATATCTCTTTGAGTGAGAGATGTAAAATGAATGGTACTAACATTTCATCATCTTGTCAAAGAAACCAATGGCTGTATTTCCTGACAGCAGAGTCTATATTTTGTATTTTGTAACCAGAGACAGAGTGTGGTGGTGAAAGGTTGCTTTTCAGACTGGAGGCCTGTTGCCAGGGGTTGGTTCTGGGTCCTCTTTCATTTGTCATTTATATAAATGATTTGGATGAGAATCTAGAAGGCATGGTTCGTAAGTTTGTAGACGATACCAAAATTGAGGGCATAGTAGACAGTGAGGAAGGTTTCCTAAGGTTACAAAGGGATCTTGATCAAATGGGTCGATGGGCTGAAAAATGGCAGATGACGTTCAATTGAGATAAATGTGAGGTATTGCATTTTACTGCAATAAACAAGGGTACAGCTTATACAATTAAAGGTAGAGCATTGGATGGTGTTGTAGAACAGAGGGACCTAGTGGTGCAGATACAGAACTCTTTAAAGTTTGAGTCACATATCAACAGGAAAGTTAAAAAGATGGAAAGACCTTTGAGTATAGGAGTTGGGAAGTCGTGTTGAGGTTGTACTGGACATTGGTGAGGCCTCTTCTGGAACATCCCTGCTTCTCGGATGCTGCCTGACCTGCTGTGCTTTTCTAGCACCACAATCTCGACTCTTCTGGAATAATGTTCAGTTCTAGTTGCCCAGTTGTAGGAACAATATTAATAAGCTGGAGAGGGTTTAGAAGAGATTTACCAGGATGTTGCTGTGTTTGGAAGTTTTGAGTTATGAAAAAAGGCTGGATAGGCTGGGATCTTTTCCACTGGAACTTAGGAGGTTGAGAGGTTACCTCATAGAAGTTTATAAAATAATGAGAGGTATAGATAGAGTTAATGGCAGTTGTCTTTTAGCGAGGATGGGGGATTTCAAATCTATGGGGCACATTTTTAACATAATAGGAGAGAGATTTTAGAAAAAAATGAGGGGCAAATTTTTTTGCACAGAGAGTGGTTTGCATGTGGAATGGACTTCCTGAGGAAGTAGTGGATGTGGGTACAATTACTATGTTTAAAAGACATTTGGATAAGTAAGGTTTGGAAGGACATGGGCTAGGAGCAGGCAGGTGGACTAGTTTAGCTGGGATTATGTTCAGCATGGACTGGTTGGAGGGAAGGGTCTGTTTCTGTACTGTGTGATGCTATTAAACCAGTTTGTCCACGTGATTGAAAAGATTAGGGAAAAAACTGCACTAGAATAAAGAAAGTGGAAAGCTGAGAATTAGGAATATTTCAGAAACAGCAAAAGATGATCTAGCATAAAAGTAGGCCCATTATAGAAGAAGACAGGAGAATTTGTCGTGGAGTACAGGGAAATGGTAGAGAAACTAAACAGTTACTTGTGCAGATGCCTTCACAGAGGACAACATAGAAAATCTTCTCAAAATCCAAGGTAACCAAGAGACTTGTGAAATGGAGGAAGTGAAAGAAATTATTAATACAGAGCTATTTCTTGAAACAATAACTGGATTGAATATTACTAAATATCCTGACCAGATCAACTTTACCCCAGAGAGTTGAAGGTGGTGGCTACTGGGGAAGTGAGTGCATTGATCTTTCAATAAGTTAGTGGGTTACGGACATAGGGTTAGATAGTGAAACTAGCTGGGTGGCTCTTTCGGGAGTCAGTAGAGGCACCTTCTGTATTGTAAAATTCAATGATTTCTATTCTGTATGATATCAGAAAGGTTCCTCTAGCCTAGAAAGAAGCAAATGTAACTGCACTGTTTAAGAAGGGTGGGAGAATGGACACCAATATACCTATTATTTTGACATCAGTTGAAGAGAAAATGTCAGAATAATAGCTGAATACAAAGAAAATTTTAATAAAATTGGGTACAGTCAACATGGATTTATTAAAGAGAATTCATGTTTGGAAAAATCATTAGGAGTATTGTTTTGAGCAGGTTACTTATATCATAGATAAAGGAGAACCAATTGATGTAATGTATTTGAATTTTCAGAAGACCTTTGATAAACGTCCACACAGGAAGTCAGCAAACAAAATTAGAGTGCATGGAGGTAATATAGAAGCAGGGATCAAGAATTGGTTCACAGCCAGAAAGCAAAGAGTAAAAGTAAATGGATGTGCCATTTCCAGGATGGCACAGCTGTTACTAGTGAGGTTCTATAAGAACCACTGCTAGGCCATAACTATTCACACTTTGTATAAATGATATGGATGCAGCAACTAATTGTAATACTTGCACAGAGCTATGTGGAATGTAAGTTGAGTGAATATGTAAGGAGGCTTCAAACAGACTTGTAAAGGCTATGTGAATGGGCAAGAATTTGGCTGATAAAACAGAAGGTAAATAAGTGTGAAGTTATCTACTTTGGAAGAAGAACTAAAAAGCAGGAAGTTTCTTAAATGGCAGGAGGTTTGAATGCTATATTTCTTAAAGAGTGAGTTAGATGTCCAAAAGGGCCTGATGTCCTTGTTCATGACTCAGTGAAAGTTTGCATGCATTTGCAACAATAAATACAAAATACGAGTTGTGTATGGGCCTTCATCACAATCACTGCAATCGCATTGTGAATCTACACCTGCCTGGCGTATTGTGTATAGCTTTGTTTCTTTATCCCAGATTTTGGCCACAGAAGGAGTGCAGTGGAGCTTCACAGCTTCATGGTAGAATTGTCTAATGAGGTAAGACTGAGGAAACTGAGTCTACTTTCTCTAGGGTTTCAAAGAATGAGAGGTGATCACATGAAAACATACAAAATTCTGAGAGTGCAACACCCTGTGTTATTGAGAAGATAGTCCATCCCTAAACAGAGTTACTTCCTCTCTTGATTTGACAGTAGGCAGTTAACTCACATTTCAGGTGATCCAATTATCCAGTTCCTATCTCGGGTCTTCAGACTACCAAGGCCATCCAACTTGTCGATTCGATCATCTTTTTCCTCACTGAAGCTACGCTTGGTTGGGGGTGGTGTTTTCTTTTCTTCATGCAGGGAAAGCCGTTCCATGCTACTGTAAACCTAAAGGATAGAGGTATTTAATAGTTTCTGTAGGCTCTAATAGCAGCTTGCAGTTTTGCATTAAAATTGCAGAAACTAAATAACAAGGACCAAAGAAATAAATTCCTGAAATTTGATTTTTTACATCTGTTCATCTAGTTGTTTAAGGTTATTTATCTTCATCTTCATATGCTTCATGAGCTCTTCAGGATAATTTCCTTGGTTCAGCCATCTCCTGGCTGTTTCATTACTAATATTTCCTCCATCATTAAGTCATATTTGAAGATATTTGCTGGATTGCACATTATTCAGTACTATTCACAACTGTTCAAATATTAAAGCAAGCCATGCCTGCATGCAGCAAGACCTGGTCAATACTCAGGCATGGGTTATTTAGTGCTAAGTAATGAGCCTGTTCACCAAGAGTCTAATCACCTCCCCTTGACAATCAATAGGATTAACATTGCTGAATCTCCCACTATCAACAGTCTGATGGTCTCACCTCATGACTCTGCAAAGTCTTTTGATCATTTACAGGTAGAAACGTGTGATGGATTAGTGCCCACTTGCCTGGATGAGTACAGCTCCAACAACACACAAGAAGCTCAACATCATCCAGGACAAAGCAGTGAACCTATCCACCACCTTAAACATGTATTCCCCTATCCCTGGTGTATTGTGGCTACAGTCTCAAGGCAGCAACATGCTAACTCTTCTTTAACAACAGCATTTTCCAAATCCACAATCTATGTCATCTAAAGAATGAGGGGAACAAGTGAATAGGAATGCCACCACCTTCAAGCTTCCCATTAAGCAATTCATCATACAGACATGGAAATATATCATCGTTCTTTCATCGCTGCTGAGTCAAACTCCCAGAATTCTTGCAGGCTATAGTGGTTCAAGAAGGTACCTTCTCAAGGACAATTAGGAATGGGTAACAAATGCTGGTCTTGACAATGATCCCAAACCCCATTAGTGATTAGAAGAAGAGACAATAATAGCCCCACATGGATGTACAGTATCAAACTGTTCAATTATCTAATATGATAAACTATAATTATCATCCCATTTACAAGTTAATCTCAGTGACCACACTTACCTAAATTTCACTTAACTTTTTCTCTCTCCACAAAGTATTTGGTTACCACTTGGATCGTATTAGAGTATTGGGAAGGTGGAGTATTCAGATCAGCCATCAAGTTATTGAATGGCACAGCAGGCATGAGAGCTGAGTGGCCTGCTCCTGCTCCTAGGTCGTAAGTTTTCATAATCTATAATGTTCAAATTAAGTTACTTCTTGAATTATAATCACTGTACCTCTCACATTAAGTCATCTGGAAATCAATCTTATATACCCAAACAAAAAACTGCAGATGCTAGAAATCGGAAACAAAAACTGAAATTGCTAGAGAAACTCAGCAGCTCTGGCAGTATCTATGGAGGGAAAGCAAGGTTAACATTTGTTTTCAATATCATACTTACCTTGCTGAATCTTGGTGAACAGGATGAAAACTGTTTAAGTTCTACCCGGTCATCCTCATTAGTGTCATCTTCTTCATCAGAATCCAAGTGGTGGTACCTGTCAGATCGAGCTATGACAAAAAAAGTATCAATCAAAAATGAATTCTAATTCAACAGTTTTAAATTGCCACATTTGCACATACATCTCAATAAAAAACTTCATAACGGCAACTGATCAGATATTTAAGTGCTGCTTGATAATAATCAATCAAATCATACACAGACAACAAAAGAAAGCCAGTAAAATAGAGCATTGAACGATCAAACCTACACATTCGTGACATTTAATAGGAATTAACAAACAAAACATTGTCAAAGTATCAGAAGTCACCATCACAATTTTAAGCAGGGAGTGTTGGCAACATTATATTTTATTAAAAATTGACTGAATAGTGCAATTGGTTGGAACAAATTTGGTCCATATATAATCCAAATCCTGGTAATCTGGCTTTGAAGACAAGATAACTCATAAACCTTTTGCTTTGTTCAGTTTGATTTTTGTGAGCTTGAAAACTTGGAAGAGAGTTAACTTAAATCTGTCCAACTAAGAGAATAAGAATGAAATCTTCGTTGATTGTCCTACAAAGCCCTTGAAATGAGGATGACTTGGGTGAGTTCTGAATACATGAGACATTCTTAATCATAATTAAGGCACTAAACTAGATTAGCAACTTGCACACATATTGATCTTTTAACCTTGAGCTGCAAGTCTCTACACTCTACCTACTGTCAAAGTAACTGGTGTCATCTTCTGACTCAAGCTGAGGAATGAATTCAGCCTTCTGACGAAGTAGACTGTTCCAGTCCAGTTCTGTAAAAAACCGATGTTGCTTCACTTCATACACACTTCCTAAGGAGGATAAAACATCAATCCATGTTCATTCAAGTCCACCATCCTTGATCTTATATGAATGCAAAAGGAAATAGTAAGCAATTTCAAATTGTTAATCTACTTATTCCTGTCCAGAACAGGAAGCTTGCACTGCAGTTTAACAATTCTTAGTGCAAGATCTCTGCACATAATAAAACTGCCCTGACAGCTAGATAAAGGTTGATGTTGAGATTTCAAAAGAAGTGCATATAAAAAATAAGAAAAATGGATAATGGAAGCAGAGAAAAGAAAGATGGTGAGAGGGTAGCAATTAAAATGCACAAACACATGAGGCCTTAGTGTAAGCAGTGTTACTGATAATTATAATACTTCGATTATGTTTGAGGGCTTTTAATATGTACATTTGAGCAATTGAGTTATATGAATTAAGTGCTGGTGTGATGCTAGATCAAACACCTCAAAGACAGGTGGATTGACTCAAACAGCATATTCCTTTGGCTGTTTGCAACAAGAATTGACTATACCATCTGCAATTGTAAATTTTACGATGCAGTATCCAAAATTAGATGTGATTTTGAAATTGAATATTTGCTGGATAATCCTGAGTGTGCAAAGAGTTATGCAGACAACCAGTTCATGAATGTCACTTGGGCTCTCAGAGTGGTACATTTGCATGCAACGAAGGCTATATAATCAATGCACAGGGCATTGCTCTTTGCAGACAGAAAGAAAATGTACATGCAGTGCACCTGTTTCATTTCAACAAAATGCAAGCCATTTGTTGGTCGTTGCTCAGGATTATAAACCGACGAATCAGAGTCAACCTGCCAGTTAAATTTATAGAAAGCCTAGTAGTTAACTGTCAACCACCATTAATGGATGCATTCTCCATGGCAAAGTGTCTACCAATCAGAGTCCATTTGCCAGCCAAGTAACAATGTCTTCTTAAACAGTATAAATGTTGGTCTTTCCCCTTGAATTCGTAGTCTTGTAAAATATTGTAATGCTTGCAAGGTAATACACTTTGACAAAACATGCCTTTATTTCAGAAATTCAAATTCAGTAAATTTCCACAAGAATCTCTAACGTGAGCCTTTATGTTTCTGAGGTATATCCAATCATTACCTGCACCCAGTCGTTCCAATGGATTTTGCCTTAGCAGCTTTGAGATGAGGTCCTCTGCATCAGGTGGTAGAGCATCATCTCCATCTGGCCAAGCTATCTCATCTGAGAAAATGAAACACAAAATTTAGAATGGAAGATATCATGTAAAAAGATAAAATCTTAACTGTTTGTAAAGCCTAATTAAAATAATGAAAAACTTCACCTGAAGCTAAATCAATCAAATACAGAATTTTATGTCACACCATTCAGATGCCCATTACTCCTATGTCAGCACTTTAATAGAATTATCCTTCACTTGGTCCCATTACCTCATTCTTCCCCAATTTATGCATTACATTTATTATTTTTTCTACATTCACAAATATGCCATCTAAAGATTTAAATTAGTCAGTTTAAATCATTTTTCCTGGTCGCACATTCTGGGTTCCCTGCAGCATTCTGTACAAGGTAGAAAACCTCCTATCATCACCAAATTCTGAGGGGACAAGTTTAAAGTTATGCCCCTCCAGTTTCTGGGGCAGGGCCATCACACTTAAGATTTTTCTTATTTATATTATTTAAATCTATCATTTTGAACATAGCACGGTTTACAATAGTAACCATTACAGGCATGAAAGGACTGGTTTATCCAGTGACAATATTCTTCAGCCCACCCCTCCCCCCTGCCGCCCCCCTCTCCCCCCCCGCCGTGCCCCCCTCCGCTCCGCCCCGCCCCACCCCCCCGTCCCCTCCCTCCCCCCCTTTGATCTTTTGATCCAACTCGTCCATGCCAACCACTTATCCTAAAGTAATCTAATCCTATTTGCCAGCACTTGGCTCACATTCCTCTAAACTCTTCCTATTCAAACAACCATCCAGATGCATTTTAATGTTGTAATTGTAGAAGCCTCCATCACTTCTTCTGGTAGCTCCATGCTGTTACATCACGGGGTAAACCCTCCTGCTTAATTTAAATTAGCAAGATTTATCCCGTGCAGAAATCTGTGAAAGCTCGAGTGGTCAAGAGCTATTTAAAGTAAAAATGAACAACTTGATTTCTTAAAGTAGAAGATAGAATAATTAACTAACAACTACTTACAACTCCTTCCTCTAACCTATCTTTTACCTTCCCTTCTTTAATACTAGTCCGATAAAACTCTCATTTAAGCTTTACCAAAATTCAACTTATAAAGCGAGCCAGATGTTGAATCTTCTCGTTATGGCTTCCTCTGTCTTCTTTTCTTCTTCTTAGGGATTTCTGCTTCACAAGTCACTGATCGATAAAGGTACCTTTAAGAGAGCTATTCTCCGGGCAGTCTGCAGATGCTGGGGGCTTGGTAATTCTCCCCACAACTGTTCAATTTTCCTCGGTCTTATACCCCCAAAGCATCGGATTGTGTCATTGGCTTTTAAGATTGTCAGTATACTAAATTCAAACTTTATTACAGTTTGGTATTTTTCGGGGTATAATTTAAACTGATTGGCCTAATTCGAATTTGGTTTCTCCAGGCAACCAGCTTTTCAAGTTGTTCGACCAAATGTTACATTATACCTTGTTCAGAACACTTGGTGCTGTGTCAGGTAGTTCTGCTAGCTTTTAACTCTCTTAAAGATACAGTATATCACCTTAACACCTCCCCCCTTAAGAAAGAATGAACTGTCATAATGAAAAGATGTTTTTTTTTCTATTTTTTAAACACATTACCTTAACATACAGATAACTTTAATCTAAGTTCACCTTAATTTCTTCCCATATAGCTGTATATACGTATATAACATTAAATAAAGACACATCTCATCTAAACTTTATCAGTTAAATCTGTGATAATTCATCTGCGATTACATTCTTATGACCCATCTGTAACATAAGACTCCAACGAAATAGTCTTACATTCTTGTCTTTAAAGCATTTTAAGAATGGAAGAGGATTGTGATCTGTGTACACTACCGTCTCTGGCACATTGCTTATGACATACACATTAAAATGTTGTAACGCCAGTACCAAACTCAATAGTTCTTTTCTCTGGTGGATGTTGATCTTCTTTGAAAAGTAACCAACTGCTAGTTCAATCCCAGCCTCATCTTCCTGTAGGATTACAGGTCCAACTCCTATGTCACCAGCACCAATGGCAATTTTAAAAGGTTTTAAAAAGTTTGGTGTAGCTAAAACCAGTTTGGTGGTTAATATTGCTTTCAAATAGTCAAATGCCTCCTGGCATGGTTGTATCTACCGAAACTTTGGGATCTTCTTCAGCAAATTAGTTAACGGTGCCACTACACTGCTGAAGTTTGGAACAACTGATAGGATCCACTGAGTCCGAAGAATCAAAGCACTTCTTTCTCCGAGGTTGGTCATGGAAATTCCTCGATGGCCTTCGTCTTTGCGTTCTGTTGGGTCAACCTTCCATGACCAATGTTATGTCCCAAGTTCGTCACCTTGGCTTTCGTGAATTCAGTTTTATTTAAATTTAGCACCAGTTTTGCTTCTCGTAGTCATTCAAGGAGGTTTGCCAACTGTACCATGTGATCTTTCCAGGATTTACTAAAGATCACATCATCCAAACAGACTGCATAGTTTGTTAACCTTGCCACAACTCTATTCATGTCTCTTTGGAATGTGGCGGGTGCATTCTTTATTCCAAAGGGCATCACTTTAAATTGATATAGCCCAATTGGGGTTACAAACGCAGAAATTTCTTTCACCGACTCTGATAAAGTTATCTGCCAGAAACCACAAATTAAGTCCAACTTAGTGATGTAACTGGCTTGTTCGACTTTCTCGATACAGTCCTCCAATCTAGGATTTGGATATGAGTCCGATTTTGTAATGGGGCTGAACTTCCAATAATCCATGCTGAACTGTTGAGTCCCGTCGGTTTGAGAACTAAGACGATCGGTGAACTCCATTCACTCTGGCTTGGTTCGATGATGTCCTCGGCGAGCATGGCCTTCACCTCCTTCTGGACCTACCTGGCTTTGAAAGGATTAAGCCGATAGGGAATACTGTTCAGATAAAACAACACCCCTATGTGTACTTCATGTACAACAGCATTAGTCCTCCCCATCTGATACTTACATATGTCCTTATACTGCAGTAACAAATCTTTCAACTGTGTTCTATGCTCCTGAGACAGATAGCTTACTAATCTATCCCACTCCTGAATGGCTTCGTCATATTTTAATCTATTTTGAGGCACATCAAAATCTACACCATTTGAATTTGATTCCCCACTTTGTAGGGCAATAACTAACACCTGTTTCTCCAGTTCTTTCTCTCTAGTATAATACAACGTGCTCACATGACATATCTGATACCTTTTTCTATGTGGCATCTTTACTAGATAGTTCACCTGACTCAAATTTTTCTCAATTTGAGAGGGACCACGAAACCGGGCCTTGAAGGGATCGGTACTAACATGTCATCCCCTCAGGAAAATGTCTGAGTCTTAGAGGTTTTATCTGCCACCTGCTTCATTGTACAGTGTGCCCTCTTTAGGTGCTGTTTAGCTAATTCACCTACTCTATTTAATCCCTCCTTCACCTCCGATACATAATCTAAGTGAGATCTCAACTTTGGTCCTGTCAATTTTTCTTTAATTAATTTCAAAGGACTCCTCACTTCACGCCCAAACATTAACTTGAAGGGAGTGAACCAAATAGATTTGTTTGGGGCATCTCTAATGGCAAACAATACAAATGGGATTCCTTTACTCAATAATTTGGGTAATCCTGACAGTATACTCACAACATGATCTTCAAGGTGCGATGCCACCTTTCTGAAGCTCCCTGGGATTCAGGATGATATGCTCTGGATTTAAAAGTGCGGTATACCTAAGCTATTCATAACTTCCTTAAACAGCCTAGCAGTAAAATTTGACCCTTGGCCCGACTGAATCTCTCTGGGTAGCCCATACCGTGTGAAGACAGCTACTAACTGCTCTACCACCCTTTTTTGCCTTGATACTCCGATATGGAAGCCTGCAGAAATCTGGTAGATACATCCATTATGGTTAACAAGTACTAGTTCCCACTTTTAGCTCTCGGGAGGGGATCTACACAATCAATTATAATCCGAGTGAAAGGTTCTTCATTTCTGGGAATTGGCAACAAGGGTGCTGTTTTATTACTGTCTGTGGCTTACCTACTGTTTGGCATGTATGACACCTACGACAAAGGTTAACCACAACTTTATGCATTCCAAGCCAATAAAGATGTTTTTGTACCATAGCCTGAGTTTTTCATACCCCTAGGTGACCTCCTATGCGTAGTTCATGTGCGACCTGTAACACCTCCTGTCTGTATGCTACCAGCAACACAATCTTTGCACTTCAGCCCATTTCTTCTTTGCACTAACCTGTCATGGTCTCCATTTTATCTTTCAGATAATAACCCTCCAGAATATTCTCTGCCTCTTTTTCGGAGTATGTATCGACATATATATCTTTTATCGTCTTGTCTTGCTGTCGCAGGTCTCTTAGGCTTTCAGGTCTAAACATCTCTGTCTGACCCGCTGCCTATTCAGGTTTTTCCTGCACCGTTACGTCAACAGAGTGTCTGTAACTGAACCTCAACTCCTTCATTTTTCTCTTTACTTTTTTGCTTTGTACTGTGAATTATGATCATGGGATCTGGTTGCCACACAGTCTGGAAAAATACCAGGATATTTCTGTTTTAACCCCATCAGTTTCTTGGTCTTCCTTAGGCTTCTCCAGAACAAGGGGTGTCACTCCCAACTTGGATCCTGTAAAATCATTCCCAAGAACAAACTGAATTCCTGGAACTGACACTTGGTCAATCACTCCCACTGTAACTTCCCCAGTCTTGAGTTGGCACTTCAACCTGATCTTACATAGGGGAATGCTAAATTTCTGTCCATCTATCCCACAGATTACCACACTCTCGGGTAACAGATCAGAAAGAGTGCATATTCGCTTGTCCATTACTATCAGCAGCTGGTTAGATCCTATATTTCTCAAAATCATAACTTCTTCCCCCTTCTTTCTGAGTAAACATTATCCACAGAAGCAAATTCTTTATAGAAGTCAGGTACTAACTCCATACCCAGCCCCCTTGGCTGTGCACTCTCCTGCAATTCCTCGGCTCTTCTTGGGGTCTCCTTTACTACCTTCACGAATGCCATTGGCTTAGCTTCTTTTACCACATCTTTTCCCACAGTGCCTTTCTTTAATGACCAGCACTGTGACTTTACATGTCCCATTTTACCACAGTGGAAACACCTGACACCTTCCACCCCTCCTTCCACCTTCTTGGACTTCTTTTTTATCCTGTGCTAAATTCTTACCAGTGCTCTCTACTCTTGATTTCATAGTGTAGGATCTCCCCTTCTCCCAGCTTCTAACCCTCACAGGACGAAATTCTGGCCGGAAGCTTCTGTTGTGCACCAACATGTACTTATCTGCTAATTCTGCTGCCCTTTTCACTTCCTGAACTTTCTTTTCCTCCATGTGAATTTTTACTATCTGTGGAAGTGAGTTTTTAAACTCCTCCAGCAGAATAATCTCTCTTAGAGCCTCGAAGGTCCTATCTATTTTCATGCACCAATCGATCAAAATGACAATGTTTAACTCTTTCAAACTCAACATGAGTCTGACCTGGTTTCTTCTTTGTGTTTCTGAACCGCTGTCTGTGTGTTTCTGGTATCAATTCATAAGCACTTAAAATAGCCTGTTCAACCTCTTCATAATCTCTTTACCCTTCAACTGACAATGCGGCAAATATCTCACCAGCTCTGCCTACCAGTTTAGTCTGAACTAGCATGACTCATAAATCCTCAGACCACTCCATCTGCCTAGCCAATTTTTCAAATGAAATAAAGAAGGCTTCAACATCTTTCTCCTCAAGATGTGGCAGAGTTTTGACATATTTATATACATCACTACCTTCTCTTTCAATCTCCATCCTGTTAACCTGACTTTGCTGACTAAGTTGCAACTTCTCAAGTTCAAATTCTCTCGTTTTGCTCATCTAAGAACTTTTCTCTCTATGTTTATCTTCTAACTCCATTTTCCTCAATTATAATTTAAGTTTTTCTAACACTACTGCACTTCTCTGTTTCTCTGACACACCTAAGTGCTTGAGTGATTCCCTTACAATTTCAGCTTGACTTTTGTCCTTGATTAAACCCAAATCTAACTTATTTGCTAATTCTAGAAGTATGGCCTTTTTCTTTCCTTCTAAATCTTCTTGGTAAATTTGAAAATCATCTTCAAATCTCAGAATCTCTTTGCCAATTTTAGGAAGCATTTCTCTCACTTTTAGTTTAATCAACTACAAGTCACTGAAATTAAACAAATTAACTCACCAATGTTTTATTTAAAGATCTAGGACACTAACCTGCAAGTGTTTAAATCTACTGGGATCTTATCTGTTCAAATCTCCTAATTGATCTGTCTAAACCTGTCCAACTCACGGACCCGAGTCCCCAAACAGTTCAAATCCCAGCGGCAAGCCCGCAAACTGTTCAATTCCCAATGACAAGTCTCCAAACTGTTATGTCACGGGGGTAAACCCTCCTGCTTAACTTAAACCAGCAACACAGAGAAGATTTATCCTGTGCAGTAATCTATGAAAATTTGAGAGGCCAAGAACTATTTAAAGTAAAAATTAACAACTTGCTTTCTTAAAGAATAAGATGAATAATTAACTAACAACTATTTACAACTCCTTCATCTAACCTATCTTTTATCTTCCCTTCTATAATACTAGTCTGATAAACCCCCCGATTAAGATTTACCAAAATTCAACTTATCAAAACCAGCCAGATGTTGAATCTTCTCGTTATGGCTTCCTCTGTCTTCTTTTCTTCTTC